>NW_027494011.1:0-286322 GCF_021521415.1 Bidens hawaiensis
TGCCTTCAATAAGACTCTGATGATGTATAATAGCATTCCTGTAAGCTTCTGTCCTCACATGATCCTGCAGAATGAAATTAATTAGACATGCAGAATGCAGTGTAAAGAATCCAACATTATGCCAAACTGCTACAACTACAAGTACAAAATGCAGAAATTGTGTAATCTAGAATTATTTATTGGTTAAAAAGTCATAACTCAAAGTATATCCTCTACAATTATACATAGCCAGATTTGATCAAGCAACTGTCACAAGTCACAACATGCTGAAATCTTCATACCTAATGCAAGAAGCAGAACCAAAACTATATAGTTCTATGCATCTTTGTTAATACACACATGGTTACAAATTCAGTGCCAAGAAACCAACACTATGACAAAAACACTGGAGAAAATTATATATTGCTTGAAAAGTCATACCTGAAATTGTACAGTCTACAGCTATGCATAACCAAATTTAATCAAAGAAACTTGTTGATACTCTTAATAGATCATATAATTTTTACTCATTATTGATAATATACCCATTATGTATATGACAACAAAACTATGAACATGTGATACAAATTTTTAGAAACATAATTTTTTACTGGACACTATGGTTTCAATGCCAACAAGTTGTTATCTGAAATCACAAATCAATTACCAGAACATTTTATGAACCCTAAACACGAACTTTGACTGCTATGTGGGCGAGAAACGAGATAGGGATACCAAAAGCATAAGATTAACAACGAATTGCAGAAGTACCTTGATCATCTCTTCATGTACAAAACAAGAATCTAAGATCATATACTTATGATTGATAATTTGATAGTGCATACATGGTTACACATCCTAATTACATTCATTATTATAATGACAACAAAACTATGAACATGTAATACAAATTATCTAACCGTTGAGGTTATACTTGGCAGAATAAAGAGCCGTTACAAGGATCCTTAACTGTTAGATGCATACATTTTTTTTATTTTTACAGGACACTAAATTGCACCAATACATTCATCATGATTTCAGTGACAACAAGCTGTTATCTAAAATCACAAATCCTCCACATAGCAGAAATTTTATGAACCCAAAACACGAACTTTGACCGCTATGTGAAGCACAGAAAGAACACCGATTAATCATAAAAGAAATCAATAATGCAGGCAGATAAATCAAGAAAAAACTTCTACTCACTGTACACCAATAATATTTTGATACTCTTACTAGAACATATACTTCTACTCATTATTATTATTACACACATTGTTACACATTCTAGATACACTAACTTACAATAAACCACAACAATAACATAATAATAATAATAATAATAAATAATAATAATAATAATAATAATAATAATAATATAATAATAATAAGAGTACGTACCTTGATCATGTCTTCATGAGTTCCAACGTGCGCGTACGAGTGAAAGTAAGCGCTCTCATAATCGACACGAGGCGGCGGTGCGACTACAACCGTGGATCCGGAACGATAGTCCTACGTGGCCGGCGAGATGACTTACGTGCAGGCCTCCTGCCGCCGCCGCCGCTGTCGCAGAGCTGGCGGCTGTTGCTGTTGTTGTTGTCGTCACCGCGGACAGCCACCGAGCTGGTGGTTGTTGCTATTGCTGTTGTTGTTGTTGTTATCGTCACCGGAGCTGCCGCCCGGTGTTGACGTTGATCCTTGACCTTCCATGGCGTTCGGTTTCGAGTTACGTGTAAACGGTTAGTAACTAACTGACTGACTAACTGCTTTGGTGTGTAGGTGTAACTGACTAATGGTGGTGGGACCAGTGATATATGAGGTGTGATATGATGTGATATAAACTGATTTAACGGAAATTGTAACGAAAGATATGGTGACAGAACGAAATGAAATGGAATAAACGTATGGAGAAAACCATAACAACGAGCGTGCGGTGGAGTGGTAAGGAGTCAATGGCCCATGTTTTAATTCATGCCTCAAACATTTAGTTTCAGGGTTCCAGTTTAGTATTGGTACACTCATTTATCGTTAGACCTGAGATATAATATTAGAACTTTCGTTACTATAGCTATTTTTTGATCAGTGTCAATCACTGTCGCGTAACTGCCAGTTATAAAGGCATTGGTTGGGAATAATCTGAAGTTCAGTAAGAGTTGTATGTAATTAGATGGGATTCACTAGGGTGATGGTGAGATGTTGGATGAGTAGGTAGTGCATTCGAATGAGTGTTCACGGAAGCTGGAATTAAGTAAGGGTTCACCGGATGAAATGGAATAGACGTACCGAGAAAATTACTGTTGTTGTTGTTGTTGTCGTAATAATGGAACGGTTGAGTTTTCTTTTAACTGAAAATCGTAAATTACGGTTTTTGTTCGGTTCAGCTTATACGGTTTTGTAAAAATCGCTAGTCGCTAGTCTGGCAATTGGGTGGAGATTGACGATTAATCGGTATTTATCAGGACTAATCGGGATCAACCAGGATTAATCCACATTTGATCAGGATTAAGGCTATCAGGTATTGATGCCGGATTGCCGCTAAGGAGCTGGCCTGGCGACCGGGTGCCGGCGGCAAACACCGCCCCGGGCTAGTTGGTGCCGCCCGGCGATGAGAATTTTATGGAAAATTCACCACCCCAAAATGTCGCTAGGATTCTTCCTTGCAGTCTTACACAATTATTCAATAGTTTTTTTGTTGAAATTTTTAGAAAAATAATAGAGGAAGAAGAATATAGAGAACGGGCAGTATATAATTTTAGGTTATTATTTTTTTTCAAATAAACAGGTATGGAGATGAATAGATGATGGCTGCGTTTATGAAGGGAATGATGATTAAACCTTTTTTTTTTTTGTTTTTTTTTTAAACATAATTGGGCTACCTTTTTTTTACAGAATTGGGCTTATATCCGGTTATTAGTTCAACCATTAACCACTAAAATTCAGTTATGAAAGACATTGTGTTTAACTGATAAATTGTGATTTATTTTTAATTTTAGTTATATTAATTAATTTTAGTAATATAAATATTATTATTTTATTAGTAGTAGAAATATTATTATTTTATTTGGAAAGTGATGAATTGGTAAATTGGTGTCAATTTCCATGATATTGTAGAAGAAAATGAAATAAAGTAGGGTATGATGTGACCAGGGCCGGCTTCGAGAAAGCAAAAAAACTTTTGGGCCGAAGGCAAAAAAATTTTTGGACCATAAGTAAAAGGAGTATTTTGTTGGGTTTAAACGGTTTAATTTTTATATGGGCTTTGGTTGGTTATAATTTGGGTTGTGTAAAAAACTTTTGAATAAAAGAAGAATTAAACATGTCTCAAGTGAGGTTAGAACCCACAACCTCTTCCTCTTGGTTGTAAGTAATACCTATTTGTCACCAGACCAAGCTAGTGGTTATGTAATTGTGTTTAAACATTATATATACATATTGTTTTTAATAAAAATACATATAGTTTTTTCAAAAAAAAAAATTCTGGCCTAACGAGGTGTCGGGCTTGTGGCCGTCGACCACCAAGCCACCCCCGAGGGCCGTCCCTGGATGTGACGCTAACGTGGCACTGTAAAGCAAGAATCAAAATGGCATCCATACCATATAGTCTAATCAATGATCAATCGCCATAAAGACGGAATTTTTACAACACTGAGTTTATGTATGCTTCAAAACAAGCCGCACTGAAAGTATTTGTTGTAGTAGTTATTATGGAAATTCATTATTTTTGGGCCAAGGCCCGAGAGATCATTATTTTGAGTAACTTATTTCGGGCTTAAACATTTTAAGCTTAAACGTAACACAAAAAATCAACCCATGATCGAACTGAAACGTACGAAAAACAAAAAGTGAGAAACCGAAATGGAACGTTTTGTAGAACCATAATTTCAATTTGGTTGGGCGCACTTTTATAATTTTACCTTGAAAACTCGTACAATTATCGTTAGCCACACTCACGAATGATGTAAATACTACTGGCCGTAAGTGATCTGGTTCTCGTAGATGAACTATTCATCTTAAATTTATAACTATACATTTTCGGGAGACATTCAGCTTTGTTAGATGCGATTTTACATTGAGATGCATGTCAAATGTCATTAGAGAGATCACTTACGGCCATATGCATGTCAAATGCATGTCAAATGTCATTAGATTCTCATTGTTTTCAAAGTTCAAGGACAGAGGTTGCTCGCTGATAGATTCATTTATATTGAATATTTTATTGGACTAAAGCTTCCAGTCAGAACCTACTCAGAATTTCGAGCAGCATTCTCGGTTTCTCATGGAACCCTACCTCTATGTTTATTTTAAGGTGAGCTTATCATTTGTTAATAGAAAGATTCATTTTTGTATCCATTTAAGTTATATTAATGTAATCCGATTATAATGAAAACATATATAATTTCTTTTATTATTCAAATTAGAATTTAAATTATACTTACTTTCATGGGCAGTAACTCTCCAATTAGAATGGTTGACTTTTTAAAGCCAAACTCTTTACTTTACAAACTCAGTTTTGAAATTGTTTTATGATCAAAACAATACTGCTACCATTGTTTAAACAACTTTTTAAAATGCACATAAATTAGAAAATTATTATTTACATGGTTGGATAAAACTTTCCAATAGCAATTGTAGTCAAAACATGGATTGAGATCAAAACAATGCTGATTGGAAGAGGTATTGCAGTTGACAACCATGAGTAAATATTAGTTTGGCAATAGCGGCTATTATATGGTAGGTTATTAACGTGTTCTCGGGTTTGCAAAGTTCATTATCATTAAATTAAATTGTCGAAACATAAAATTGCTTTAGGTATTACAAAATTGATCATTCTTGGGTTATCAGGAGGTATAGAGGACATAACTAGGTATGGATAGTTTATATGTCAAGGTACTTATAACCTGCTTCGTTGTTTCCATCATAAAAATGGTTCTGTTTGAATAGAAAGTGAGTTGGTTTTGATGTTTGCAGGTGGAGACAACTAATGATTATGATGAATATTATATCTAGCAGGTATCCACATTTGGGTTTGCACAAGGGAGTTGATTAATTTGTAGTGAAATCTTTTAGATTTCTGAATTTTTTTTAAAACCCTTTTGCTTATTAATACTGCTTCATGTTTGTTATTCTATTTAAAGGCGTGTCAAATGACGGTGGAAAGTAGAAAACAAGTATATATATGCACGACGTCAATAACACACGGAATTCCCGCCGCAACGTGCGGGTGAGTTTTACTAGTAATATTACAATTTTGGGAGAAACAACAGGTCTAGCAACATACTGGATTTTTAAAGGACCACATGTGAAGGTGCATTTTCATTTTTTACTTTATAATAAAATCTTTCTGCCTGAGTCCACTTCAAAATGAGTCCTTGGTTCACCAATATGTAGTTTCAAAATGATCTGATTAGTAGTTGGTTCTTGCTAAAGTGGTGGCTGTATAAATTTCAACGTGGTTTTGACCCGTTTTATCCTAACAACAACAGTCATTATGCAACCAATGACTAACATGGATTCCCACACACAATTAGCGGTCATTTTTAACAACTCTATACGATCTAGGGTGGCTAAACGGGTCGTGTTCGCGGGTTTGCAGATCCAACCCGACACAAGCCTGAAAATTTGATATGAACCTGAACCTGAACACGACCCAAACCCGAAAATCATGAAATACACGTGAACCCGAACATGACCCGTTTTACATTTTACATTTTGCAACACAACATACAAATTCATATAAAACTCTTTCATTTTAGTTATAAAATATTATGTTACTTTTCTTTTTAGTTTTAAATATTGACATAAAATGCCAAACTAATTTAATCTATTACATAAAACTCATTGTAATACAACATTAGTTTAGTATAAATTAGAAACACACACGTCTAGCACCAATAAGGTGCCGCCAAGTGGCCCAATGGGCCCTTGCGGCAGCAAAACTCTTATTTGTTACGATACCGAAACTATAGCAAAAAGGTTAGTAAAACCCGGGCGTTGCGATGATGTGTCAGTAAAACGGGATGTTGGTAAAACCCGATGTTGAGGCGGTGAGTGAACGCAAATTCGGTCAGTTTCGGTTACCTTCATTACGGTACTGGAACTAAAACAAAAGGCTCGATAAACACGTGCGATTGGTAAAAACCAAGCGATAACAAAAGGGTTGGTAAACCCGTGCGGTTGGTAAAAGCCGAGTGTTGTCGGTCCTAGATGGAGTGTCGACCCAAATTCGGTGGGTATCCATTACATTTGTTATGATATTGAAACGGAAAACAAAAAGAAAAAAATGGCATGAACCAATAGCATTTCATCACTCGGCCCAATCGTAACTAATGCAGCACCAAACTTGTAATTTATACTAAACTAATGTTGTATCCCGCGCGTTGCGCAGGGCAGCACGTAAAACACCAGCATTGTAACCAGGGAAAAGTTGAGCGATACAACGACTATTTGACGTGAATTCGGCCAGTGTTGTTATGTTCGTTATGGTAGTGACATTGTTGGTAAAACTTAAGGAATAAAATCCAAAAAATAAGTTATTCAAATAACATATTAAAAAAATAAAATATTTAAATTGACGATTATTTGGTCGGTAAGATCGGACTAGTAAAACCCAAGCGTCGTTGGTCCCGGGCATTTAGGTGGTAACTCAACACGAATTCGGTGGGTTTCGGTTATGGTACCGGAGCCAAAAAAGACATAAAATTGAGGTAGATCATTGGAATGGCGTCAGACGGCATTGGTAAAACTTGAACGTTTTCGGACCTTGCATTGAGGCGTTGAGTTTACGCGAATTTGGCCGGAAATCCGTCACGTTTGCTACAGCACTTAAATTAAAAATAAAAAAACACAATTAGCATCCGGTCAGCTTCCTTTATGTTCGTTAAGATACTGAAACTAAAAAACAAACAACAAAATAAATAAATCAATAAGGTGTCGCCAAATGACACAATGATGACTTAGCGTCACCAAACTTCTTAATTATATCTATTAGATAATAGATAATAGTATAAATTTGTATTATAACAATATAAAATTAATAAGATAGTGCTAACCAAGAAAGAGGAAACATGTAACAAACGTCAAAAACTAATGCATAAACATAAAATCTGCAAACATCCCACGATCTTCACGACATATCCATCTTCCCATGTTCCACAACTATTTTGGTCAACACATTTAACCTGCTACACGTGACACGTGAACAAATTAAGGTAAAGGCAGGAGGAACTAATTAAGCCTCATGGATGACAGTAGCGTTTCTCGCACACCAATGATCATATCTTGTAATTCTCTATCACAAACATTGCATTGCCCATCATAATTCGTCCCTTGTACAAAGGTGACAGGGTGCGGGTGTTCTTCGGTCTTATATCTTCCTCCAAACTTAACATTGAAATATCCAAAGATAGATCTCTCTAACCAGAAATATGCAGAGCGCTCACATTGATGTTTTACAGGGGCGCATTCAGTGTGCATAGACGACGCACACATGCTGCAATGATAGAACCACCGGTTCGGGTTTAATTCTTTCTCACAAATCTCACAAAAGTATTCGCCACTATGGTTCTCAGCTGGATAGTATCTCAGATTGAGTGCATGTTTATCGTACTTGTGCCTAATCGTTCGAGGTAATAACAAAGCACATTTCGTATGCAGATAGAAATCACAAGTGGGACAATGGAATCCCGTAGTATCTATCCACCGCGAACATGCCTTACAAAAATTTGGGTCTGGTGAAGCTTTAAATCTTAGGAGGAGATGATTAGGGTGAGCGTCATGTGTGATTACATCAGGTATGAAGCCACAATTTATATCCACGTAATATGCGCAATGCTTGCATCCATATGCGAAACCGTTGCAATCTAAAAGACAAATTTCACATGTAAACACACCCAAAAACTCTCCTGGGATCTTTGGTAGTAGAACAAGTGTATGCTCTGGATGGCCGTGATAGTCTTGTATTTGAGAGGGTAGCCTAGTGCACCACTCATGAAGAACAAAATCACAATGATGTTGGGAACACTTGTAAAACGGCACGTCGGTGATTGGTCTCACGCATCCATTACATAGTAGTTCCACACTTTTCATGGGATCATGAAGAGGAACTGGCACATTAAGGAGCGTGTCAAAAAGAATCAGCGGGTGTGGATGACAAAACATTTCACCATCAATCTTCCTTTTAATAACTAATTCACCTTTGTTGATCAAATGGTGCATTAGAAGGTTGACACTCTCATCAGGAAATGGACAGCGAATTAGATTAGGATGATCCTCGTCTTTGAAATTTTTGTGAGTTTTGCCCCAACCTAATTAGTGAATCACATATTAAAAGTTAAACTTAAATTGACAAGCGCGATATCTAGTATTAAAAAGAAAAGCATAATTTCTCACCCGCAGGCATCAAGATAGAAGTCATAAATGCCTCTTTCCTTGAAGTCGCACAATCAACATGGACGTAATATCGGCATTTTTCGCATCTGTAATGCCACAAGTAAGAACCTTCATATTCTAGGTGAGGATCGAAATATTTCTCACAAACTCTGCATTTGGGAAAGAATCTGGCTATCTTTTCAATAAAAGGAAAGGAATAGGCAATGGCAAGTAAATGAGAATGACTAAAACTTCCATTTGTAGACTGTTGGATAAGTAATTTGGATGGAAGCAAAGCACAGTCCAAGTGGATCCTGAAACCAAAACAAGTGATACAATGGTAGAAGGTTCCACTATGTTCATTACCACAAGCGTTACAACAACCTAATGTCATCCTACTCGAATAGCGTTGTAGTTGGTGAGGGTGACTTGGGTGCTCCATCTTTTGTTCGGACATAGTAGCACAGATTATGTCCATATAGAATTTACATATGGAACAGTAGTACCTGTATAACTCTTTTTCTCTCTCAAGTTGGCATATAGCACACTTCCATTTTACATCGTACTCGGTATATCTCACCAAGGTAAGATCGTGGTCAGGATGTAATGGGTGGTTTTGTTGGGTTTCAGGAAGTTGCGCACAGAATTTGTGTAGGGAATAGTCACACTCTTTGCAGGAGTAGTAACATATATGAAATGAATAGATCTCTTCCTCACACATCTCGCACTTGACAACATGGGGTCCTTCCACCACGCTATCATCTTTATATTCATCTTCATCTTCATCTTCCTTGTCAGAGTTTTCGTTGTCATGGTCAGGCTGCAATTGGACCAGGTGTAACAAATGCTCATGACTAAAGTGTTGAAGCTGCTCCATTACAACTACATAAAATAAAATTTATGTGTTATACAAAAATCATATGACCACAAATATCTTCACATTTAAAGATCTCAAGCTTCAACACAAGTATTTGGGTTGTCCAAATGAGGTATATTTCTCAAGTAATGCATAAATCTATGAAAACAAGACTGCTTTATATCAATACACATTAAATATGCCATACAAACTTTCACTTCACTTTTCATTTAACCATAACCAAATGAAACTTGATGCTCATAGAAAAATAGTTGGTGGATATAAAATTAAAAAATAAATGAATATAAATTATCATTTCTGAAAAAGAAGTCAAACGTTGGTTCTGTAATAAAGGGTTGTGTTCTCTTCCATCTTTCAATTGAATACAAATCAAGTAATTTCCAACTTTTTCAAAGAAGAATTAGAATTATCAAATGCCATTAAAATATCATACAACTAAAATATAAATAATAAACAGATTTATTCTTTTCTATTGAAAAATTTTGATGTTTGACTTCAACTAGAATATATTGTTATGATAATGAGCTGTTAAGAATATAAAAGTAAGTTAAAAATGAACCTTAAACCATAATTCCAACACACTCCATGTTTAGGTATGTCCCACATGCAATAGGATACGTGCTATGACATGTCCCACCTATATGCGGCTACGAGCCAAGGCACTAGGTACGCCTAGGCGGATATTTTTATCCAAAACCCAAAACCTGACCCGAATCTAAAGTCACTTGAACCCGAAATAGAGAATACTCGAACCCGACAACCCAAACCTTAAATTGGTCCGGTCAGCTTTTTTCAACAAAAAAACCAAACAACCCGACCCGACTGAACAATCCGAACATTTATTGTCTATTTCTTATAGATGCGTTTTGGTTTGGAGTTATTAGTATTTTGAAATATTAATTTTTGAGACTTTTGAGCATTATCATATCAAATCGTCAAAGATGTTTGAATTTTAATGATAGTTCTTTATGAGCACAATGAATTTTGATGATACACTGTGTAGAAAACATTTTTTTTCAATTTTACGTCTAAACCCAAAAAACCAATGTTTTAAAAGCCGGTACATACCGCCGGTTGAACCGGTTATATCAGATTTTCATAAGACAACCGGTATTTAGAACCCGGTATTTTTGGGCGGTTTGCTAGAACATCGTACCGTCGGTTTTTTAAAAAAATACCGGTTTAAACCGGCAACTGGTTTAAATCCAAGAGATTTTTGATATTTTTTACGACCCATATTTTAAAAAATGACTTTTAGCATAGCGGATAAAATTGAAACGAGCAAACACAGTTAACGACGATTCGTTAATCAATCAATTTTGTCTCATGCAAATCTAATGTTGGTTTATTTACATTATTTGTAATTGACTAATTTCGTATACAAAGTTCAAACTTTCTATCTTACTCGACCATTGTTCATGTGTGATATTTGGTTCAAGTGTTCCTTATTGTTCACAAAAGTAAGTTATTGTTTTCCATTTCACTACTCCAAGAATCTCCTTATATCAGATTGGTTGAAAGTAGTTCCTTATTGTTCACAAAAGTAAGTTATTGTTTTCCATTTCACTACTCCAAGAATCTCCTTTTCTTAATCACCACTCTATTTAACCATCATTACAAACAACTTTTGTTAGATCATAAGTATCTATGTTGCATTGTTGTGTGATATAGTCGTATAAGTGTGTGTATGTGGATCATGATGGAAGTGATATAGCAAAATTTACCAAATGAGCCATCATTGTTAGTTTCATCATGGATCAAGTTGTGATAAAAGTTTTCATATTCTTACGGTATAATAAAACATTAAAACAATATGACAAGATGTAAATAAAAAGAGTTACACCAGCACATGATTATTATGTTAGCCCTTGACCACAAAGGAGCTATTTTGGGTGAAGAGCAGCTCGATCGAGTATGTTGCTATTATGATATTCAATGCGAAATAAACAATATGATTGCCGGAATTTTTAAGATTGTCAAATGGTAAATCAAGAATCTGGTTTTGTTTATACCAAATTCCGTTAAAAAAAAAGACGAAAACGCCCTTTTGTAAGACAAAAATGCACTTGAACTAGCTTATTAAAAAGCGGTAATTATAATTATTAAAAAAAAAAAAACTATGGCGGGTCGTTTTACAATGTTTCAGCATGGTTGGGCTATGGTATGTCTAGGTTTGTTTACCACAGTCTTGGTTTTAAAAGGTGTAAGACGCTTCAAAACACTTAAGTCTGCGCTAGGTGAATGCAAGAGCCATATACGAGAATTGTTCAATATTTTCAAAATACTTATGCATTAATGATTTAATGAGATAGCGGGTAGGCGGTTTTGCAACAGCACGTCACACTTAATTGTTATATCTTCTAGGCTCTAGCAATGATACTATAATCACAACAGCTATATTTGTAGTACAACAGAGTGAACCTGCTGGATGCATTTTTATATTTATGGCCATATTAGTATTGCTTACAAAGGCTATATATTGTAGTCTGTATATTGATCGCAATATTTACCAGCAAATGGGTCACATCTACTGATTTTTTAAACTAAACATGTAACTGGACAAAGACATAAAAGCTATAAAATCACTATATATCTTTGCTTACAAACGATTTACGAACAAAACAACATAACATGTCAAGAACTCACATTTGTTTAGAAACAAACTCTACAATGTACATTTTTCTTTATTTCTTCACCTTTTACTTTCAAAAGGTTAAAAAATGGTATGCACGCTAAAAAAAACACAACTTTAACTCTCTGGCACAGGATTCATCTGTTCTTGAGGACTTGGTAATTGGTCGTTTTCCTCGGTTATTGGGTCATTAGCAACCGTATCGAAAGACGGTTATATCGGGATCCACAAAGTATTCGCCTTTTTTGAAGACACAGAAGGCAGTGTGCGACACAACCATGAGTCTGATGGTTTTTTTGGCAGTGGCGGTGGAGCAGGGTTCTCGAAAGACTTAGTTTCATAACCTTTCAGTTTCAGGTTACCTTTAACATCATCATCAAACCATTCTGATTCATAATCAAAACCTTTGCACTTACTGGTTTTCATATCATGTTTTGATTCATCAGACTCCAAAGGTTCACTGAAGCTGGATTGAGGTTTTGTACACGATGGCATTGAGTTTTCTTTTGGAGATTCGGCTACATAAACAGTATCGACATAAAGTGTCTTCTCAAATATAGAATCTTGACTGTCTGTTTCTGTAATTTCACTTATCTTCTTCTTATCAGCTAGTAGTTCTCTAAAGCTTGTACCCTTTTTCTTTGAGCTTGAATCACTCTGTTCAGAAACAGTAGATTGAATCGACCCGCTGTGATCAACTGAAATCAACGGTCCTTGCAGACGGTTGTAGAGCTTTGATCCTTCTAAGTTTGCAGGTTCACTGGATTCTATCTTCAAAACATTACTCCATGATCTATGCTTATATTCACCACTCCTTGCAGGCTAAGATAAATAGATTAAAAACATTTGATTAGTATCTATTAGTTAAATTAATAGTTAAATAACCGATTATGTAAGAAAAGATTCTAAGATACCTCACTAACAGTTTCTCTGAAAGAACAACTCGAAGAACAGCTTGCTTGAGTTCTACATGCAGAAAAAATCGGTAATTTGGCCTTAATACACGCTCCATTAGCAGAGCGAAAACGTGGAATTAATCCACAAAACTTAGATGATTTAGGTCCATGTTCACGGTACTCATAATCACTGTCATAATCATCTTCTTCACCATTATGATTATTATCCATATTCACTGATTTCTTCTCTTTAACAGCTATTTTCTTGGGAGTAAGTTGAGGTGCATCAGAAGCCATTGCTCTTGCAGCAGGAAGAAACCGACTCAACATGAAATCCTTCACTTTCAGGTCGGCCCGAATGAGCCCAGACGGCTTCACATCCGACCCAGTTCCACCTAAACCACTTGAACTACAATTATTGAACGATGTTCCGCCTGATGAAGGCGTATCAAGTGCATCTATATACGCTTCACCACTATCATTATTATCTTCTTCAGCATCATTCGGAGAACCAGAACTTTGTTTCTTGGTTGATTTTGAACATTCTGGTTTACTTATCTTATTCCTACGCTTAAACAACCTCGCTGCAGGAACCTTCGGGCTTCCAACGATCTGAATCTGCTTATTGTTTTCACTCTTGGGCCTTCCTGGACTGTGTTCCCACCCGAAAGGAACACTTCCTGACTTCACCTTAGTCTTTGATGTTGATCCACTTTTACAAGATTCTATCGGAGATCTAACCGGAATCTGACTTTCATTCTTTCTGTTTTCAATCTTCCGGGAGGATGAGATCGACGAGAATCGCCTCACCGACAGAAGTGGCCGGTTAATATTCAATCCGTTATTCTCCATTATACAAACAGTTTAATCAAATTTACTGCATCAAAAGACAAGTTCATTATTACATTATTCATTATTATGTTGCCTTGTCAAAGATATAGTCCAATATAGAGATGCAAATCTTAACCAGTTAACCGAACCAAGACAGGAAACCGAAACCAATTATTCAACCGGTACAGTAGAAACCGGTTAGTAGCTGACTGAAACCCAATTTTAGGATCTGGTTTGGACTTTTGAGACAGGAACCTATTTGTAACAGGTTAACCGATTATAAGTCAATACGGTTAATGCTAATAAGGCTAATTTTAATAAGTTAAGGTTAAATTCAATAGCTTATTACTGGTTAACAGGTTAATAACCGAACCGAACCAGTTGACCGTTTGACCAATAACCGGTTAACCAAACAGAAACCAGTATTAACCGCTACAGTAGAAATCGGTTAGTAACCGATTCAAACCAGTTTCTAGGATCCAGTTTGGACTTTTGAGACAGGAACCGATTTGTAACGGGTTAACCAATTATAAGCCAATGCAGTTAATGTCAATAAGGCAAATTTTAATAAGTTAAGGTTAAATTCAATAGCTTATTACTGGTTAACAGGTTAATAACCGAAGCGAACTGGTTGACCGCTTGACAAAAATCGGTTAACTAAACAGAAACCAGTATTAGCCGGTACAGTAGAAACCAGTTAGTAACCGATTAAAAACCGAAACCAGTTAACCGAACATAAAAAGTCTATACAAGTAATGTTAATAAGGCTAATAAATTTATCTAACCGAACTGGTTAACCATTGGTTAATCTCTAATTTATGAGTTGAATCGTTTCTTGTATCAATTCTTTTGCTAATTTAGAGTTTGAAGCAGTGAAACCCTAATTATCCGTGATCATAAACCCTAATTAGTAATTACATTCAATTCCAAACATTCTAACCACAAATTACTTGAAATTAACAGAAACAAGACTTAATAACCGATCAAATAATATAAGTTATGCATTACAGATCATAATAAACGAAGTAATTAGGGTTTGATCGAAGCGTTACCGTAAAATTGTGAAGATCTTGAGTCAAGAACTGGTGTGTGTGTGTGGTGGAATGAAGAGAGAATGAATTGAATTGAATTGAATGTATATGTGTTGGTTGTTTGCAGTGATTGAGTGTGTGTGATTATATGCAGAATGTGTTGGTTGAAGAAGAAGATGATATTATTATTATTATTATTATTATTATTATGAGCATGAATATGTTCAGGCTTTATTTAAAACAAGTGAGTGTGTGTGTGCAGTTGGAGTTCCCGCCTTAATATAGGTAAATTTGAAAAAATATAAAAAGAAAAAAAAAACATTGTGTAATTTAATAAATAATTACAAAAATGTATTGATAACTATATATATATTTTTTATTTTATTTTTATTTTTTAAAAAGCCATATATATTAAAAAAAACCAAAGAGTAACCAATTACAAAAGGCAGGTAGCCTGAAAAAGGGAAAAGCTAAACAACAAAGATTATAAAAAGAAATTAGCGAAATGAAACTGACACCACTTCTCCCGGTCGAGACTAATACTTTTGTTCCTTTGTTTGACTCATAAGAAAGACATCGATTTGATTTCATAAGAAAAGTTACTGGCCCAGAAACAGAATGATCAGTTGAAGTGTTGAACTTTACATCCGGCCGCCCAAAGTGACAGCGAGTCTCCTTTTATGTTTTACAAACAACAAAATCTTTATCTACCGATTAATCCGTTACAAAATGTTAATACTCACCACATTTCTACTTACCTACAAGCACAGACTATTCTTCATTGTCAAAAGTCAGACAAAAATGTCGATTCTAACATGCTCACCGCAACACAGATTCCTTTACAAACGAACGACCATCCACACTGCAACAGAAAATGTCGAAACAAGTATTATCGGTTATATTAGCAAAGAATAAGGTTCTATAAACTATTTAGAATGAGTAACTCACTTGTATTCAAGATGAATATTAATGCACCGAAAGTTATCTAAGCATTGTGTTATTGTAACACCGCTGTCAATAACATGATCCTGCTCCACATCTATCGGATCATAGGAGTACACCATCGTCTGTCAAAATTTAAAAAAAAAATTAGTAATCAGTACAAAAAACAGTGAATAAACCAAGTGGCCATTTTGGCCCGTTTACTTATGAATGGGCCGATTTGTCGCATACACCTGTTGCCAATGCGTAGGAGGATCCTCGGGTGCAGTAGAAAGTACAAGTACATCATCAGGATTGGCTTGTTTCCTCCGATAACTACCAGAAGGCTTTGTTTCGGCTGACTCCTCAACAGTTATAAGCGCTCGGGTCCACCAAACTTAACATCAAACCGAAATGCAAACCCATGGAAAGGAGCTGAAATAAAATAATATTAATATTCAAACAACTGCCAAATTAAGTTATCACAATATAAACAAAGGACTTTACCTCCAATCATAGATTGAAACTTAAAGTTTGATGTCACTGATTCTGCTTCTTTTTCTGTGACTGTATAACAATCCACATGCTTTACCTGGTTCCACCAAAATCAAAATTTATAATATATGAAAATAATATTAGTTTCTAGAATTGAAAATAGGTACCAAATGAGGCCATGTAAGAACATTTTCTCCACTGATTGTCTCTACAGATGGCACCTCGAACGCACAACGTTTTGCTACTTGCATTATTGGAGACACTGCAATATATATGAAATTATTAATATTACACATACATGAGGTTGGTAAGTTAAACTCAGATTTATCTTTTTAACTCACTGTCAATCCCATAGACATTCCGCCAGAAATCAACACTTTCTGCATATCGATAGGGATTTGTAACAGGGGCCATGTATAGCTGCAGAAATGCAAGTAAAAAGTATTAAAATTTATAAAAGATCAGCTTAATCATATTGTTTAAAAGCTATAAATGTTGACAATAATGTAGAAATTAGGTGAACTATACAATTGCATTTGAAGGAAGAATAAGGCCGCCAGGTTTTAACCAGCGGTCTCTGGCAACAATAACACTCCTAAGCATGCTCTACAATACAAAAAATGGAAAGTATAAAAGAAATAATAGATAAAAAATATGATTAATAACTTGGGAAATGAATAATAAATAAACAATCACCTCATAGAAAAGCATATAACCCATCCACTCAGAAACCATAACATCAACCTTTTCATCAATTTGAACGTGCTGCATTAAGAGAATATGATATCAAAATTTGGATGACAAAATAATTTAAAAACTTATAATCACAATTTATGTGCCTCCATACGTTCTTGTAAAACAACGATTATGTCAGAGAGATTATTTGCCTTGACAATTTCCTTTGCCTATTTCAATATTTGAATATAGATAAGACTAAAATATGATGGAAACGTCATTAACAGCATGATACAAACTGCTAGAAGTGGCAAGACATACATGATTCGCTATATCACTGGCATCCACTGCATAAACCTGGTAAAAATATAGTCAATGCAGAAAAAAGTTTATAAGTTACAATATTTCTTGCCATAAAATTTATAAAAGCTCCTGAAGAATTTAATCATTTCAAATATAATCACTCGTCAAAAAACTTACTCGTCTTGCTCCTGCTTGAGCACAAAATATTGAGAGGATGCCTGTACCACAGCCAACATCTAAAACAACCTATAATACAAGCAATTAAAATAAACATAATATATTAAAATGGGCAAACAAAAGAAGCTGAAATGACCTTAATATCACTGTTAAAATGCAAACAATAGTCAAGACTGCTCTCACATCCATAATATTATGGTTTACCAAAATGTTAAATAATTATATTATGCATGTGCTTTCTTCAATGTAACATGAGCACAAGAGAGCATCATGTTATCCTACAATCTGATAAGTTCTTTAATTAAATATTTCAAACTATTAATAGAAATTCAATATTAAAACTGATCAAGGCTCTAAAACTATAAAAACTTGAGTATTTTCTTACTTTGCCTTCAATAAGACTCTGATGATGTATAATAGCATTCCTGTAAGCTTCTGTCCTCACATGATCCTGCAGAATGAAATTAATTAGACATGCAGAATGCAGTGTAAAGAATCCAACATTATGCCAAACTGCTACAACTACAAGTACAAAATGCAGAAATTGTGTAATCTAGAATTATTTATTGGTTAAAAAGTCATAACTCAAAGTATATCCTCTACAATTATACATAGCCAGATTTGATCAAGCAACTGTCACAAGTCACAACATGCTGAAATCTTCATACCTAATGCAAGAAGCAGAACCAAAACTATATAGTTCTATGCATCTTTGTTAATACACACATGGTTACAAATTCAGTGCCAAGAAACCAACACTATGACAAAAACACTGGAGAAAATTATATATTGCTTGAAAAGTCATACCTGAAATTGTACAGTCTACAGCTATGCATAACCAAATTTAATCAAAGAAACTTGTTGATACTCTTAATAGATCATATAATTTTACTCATTATTGATAATATACCCATTATGTATATGACAACAAAACTATGAACATGTGATACAAATTTTTAGAAACATAATTTTTTACTGGACACTATGGTTTCAATGCCAACAAGTTGTTATCTGAAATCACAAATCAATTACCAGAACATTTTATGAACCCTAAACACGAACTTTGACTGCTATGTGGCGAGAAACGAGATAGGGATACCAAAAGCATAAGATTAACAACGAATTGCAGAAGTACCTTGATCATCTCTTCATGTACAAAACAAGAATCTAAGATCATATACTTATGATTGATAATTTGATAGTGCATACATGGTTACACATCCTAATTACATTCATTATTATAATGACAACAAAACTATGAACATGTAATACAAATTATCTAACAGTTGAGGTTATACTTGGCAGAATAAAGAGCCGTTACAAGGATCCTTAACTGTTAGATGCATACATTTTTTTTATTTTTACAGGACACTAAATTGCACCAATACATTCATCATGATTTCAGTGACAACAAGCTGTTATCTAAAATCACAAATCCTCCACATAGCAGAAATTTTATGAACCCAAAACACGAACTTTGACCGCTATGTGAAGCAACAGAAAGAACACCGATTAATCATAAAAGAAATCAATAATGCAGGCAGATAAATCACAGAAAAAACTTCTACTCACTGTACACCAATAATATTTTGATACTCTTACTAGAACATATACTTCTACTCATTATTATTATTACACACATTGTTACACATTCTAGATACACTAACTTACAATAAACCACAACAATAACATAATAATAATAATAATAATAATAATAATAATAATAATAATAATAATAATAATAATAATAATAAGAGTACGTACCTTGATCATGTCTTCATGAGTTCCAACGTGCGCGTACGAGTGAAAGTAAGCGCTCTCATAATCGACACGAGGCGGCGGTGCGACTACAAACCGTGGATCCGGAACGATAGTCCTACGTGGCCGGCGAGATGACTTACGTGCAGGCCTCCTGCCGCCGCCGCCGCTGTCGCAGAGCTGGCGGCTGTTGCTGTTGTTGTTGTCGTCACCGGGACAGCCACCGAGCTGGTGGTTGTTGCTATTGCTGTTGTTGTTGTTGTTATCGTCACCGGAGCTGCCGCCCGGTGTTGACGTTGATCCTTGACCTTCCATGGCGTTCGGTTTCGAGTTACGTGTAAACGGTTAGTAACTAACTGACTGACTAACTGCTTTGGTGTGTAGGTGTAACTGACTAATGGTGGTGGGACCAGTTGATATATGAGGTGTGATATGATGTGATATAAACTGATTTAACGGAAATTGTAACGGAAAGATATGGTGACAGAACGAAATGAAATGGAATAAACGTATGGAGAAAACCATAACAACGAGCGTGCGGTGGAGTGGTAAGGAGTCAATGGCCCATGTTTAATTCATGCCTCAAACATTTAGTTTCAGGGTTCCAGTTTAGTATTGGTACACTCATTTATCGTTAGACCTGAGATATATATTAGAACTTTCGTTTACTATAGGCTATTTTTTGATCAGTGTCAATCACTGTCGCGTAACTGCCAGTTATAAAGGCATTGGTTGGGAATAATCTGAAGTTCAGTAAGAGTTGTATGTAATTAGATGGGATTCACTAGGGTGATGGTGAGATGTTGGATGAGTAGGTAGTGCATTCGAATGAGTGTTCACGGAAGCTGGAATTAAGTAAGGGTTCACCGGATGAAATGGAATAGACGTACCGAGAAAATTACTGTTGTTGTTGTTGTTGTCGTAATAATGGAACGGTTGAGTTTTCTTTTAACTGAAAATCGTAAATTACGGTTTTGTTCGGTTCAGCTTATACGGTTTTGTAAAAATCGCTAGTCGCTAGTCTGGCAATTGGGTGGAGATTGACGATTAATCGGTATTTATCAGGACTAATCGGGATCAACCAGGATTAATCCACATTTGATCAGGATTAAGGCTATCAGGTATTGATGCCGGATTGCCGCTAAGGAGCTGGCCTGGCGACCGGTGCCGGCGGCAAACACCGCCCCGGGCTAGTTGGTGCCGCCCGGCGATGAGAATTTTATGGAAAATTCACCACCCCAAAATGTCGCTAGGATTCTTCCTTGCAGTCTTACACAATTATTCAATAGTTTTTTGTTGAAATTTTTAGAAAAATAATAGAGGAAGAAGAATATAGAGACGGGCAGTATATAATTTTAGGTTATTATTTTTTTTCAAATAAACAGGTATGGAGATGAATAGATGATGGCTGCGTTTATGAAGGGAATGATGATTAAACCTTTTTTTTTGTTTTTTTTTTTAAACATAATTGGGCTACTTTTTTTTTCAGAATTGGGCTTATATCCGGTTATTAGTTTCAACCATTAACCACTAAAATTCAGTTATGAAAGACATTGTGTTTAACTGATAAATGTGATTTATTTTTAATTTTAGTTATATTAAATTAATTTTAGTAATATAAATATTATTATTTTATTAGTAGTAGAAATATTATTATTTTATTTGGAAAGTGATGAATTGGTAAATTGGTGTCAATTTCCATGATATTGTAGAAGAAAATGAAATAAAGTAGGGTATGATGTGACCAGGGCCGGCTTCGAGAAAGCAAAAAAACTTTTGGGCCGAAGGCAAAAAAATTTTTGGACCATAAGTAAAAGGAGTATTTTGTTGGGTTTAAACGGTTTAATTTTTATATGGGCTTTGGTTGGTTATAATTTGGGTTGTGTAAAAAACTTTTGAATAAAAGAAGAATTAAACATGTCTCAAGTGAGGTTAGAACCCACAACCTCTTCCTCTTGGTTGTAAGTAATACCTATTTGTCACCAGACCAAGCTAGTGGTTATGTAATTGTGTTTAAACATTATATATACATATTGTTTTTAATAAAAATACATATAGTTTTTTTCAAAAAAAAAAATTCTGGCCTAACGAGGTGTCGGGCTTGTGGCCGTCGACCACCAAGCCACCCCCGAGGGCCGTCCCTGGATGTGACGCTAACGTGGCACTGTAAAGCAAGAATCAAAATGGCATCCATACCATATAGTCTAATCAATGATCAATCGCCATAAAGACGGAATTTTTACAACACTGAGTTTATGTATGCTTCAAAACAAGCCGCACTGAAAGTATTTGTTGTAGTAGTTATTATGGAAATTCATTATTTTTGGGCCAAGGCCCGAGAGATCATTATTTTGAGTAACTTATTTCGGGCTTAAACATTTTAAGCTTAAACGTAACACAAAAAATCAACCCATGATCGAACTGAAACGTACGAAAAACAAAAAGTGAGAAACCGAAATGGAACGTTTTGTAGAACCATAATTTCAATTTGGTTGGGCGCACTTTTATAATTTTACCTTGAAAACTCGTACAATTATCGTTAGCCACACTCACGAATGATGTAAATACTACTGGCCGTAAGTGATCTGGTTCTCGTAGATGAACTATTCATCTTAAATTTATAACTATACATTTTCGGGAGACATTCAGCTTTGTTAGATGCGATTTTACATTGAGATGCATGTCAAATGTCATTAGAGAGATCACTTACGGCCATATGCATGTCAAATGCATGTCAAATGTCATTAGATTCTCATTGTTTTCAAAGTTCAAGGACAGAGGTTGCTCGCTGATAGATTCATTTATATTGAATATTTTATTGGACTAAAGCTTCCAGTCAGAACCTACTCAGAATTTCGAGCAGCATTCTCGGTTTCTCATGGAACCCTACCTCTATGTTTATTTTAAGGTGAGCTTATCATTTGTTAATAGAAAGATTCATTTTTGTATCCATTTAAGTTATATTAATGTAATCCGATTATAATGAAAACATATATAATTTCTTTTATTATTCAAATTAGAATTTAAATTATACTTACTTTCATGGGCAGTAACTCTCCAATTAGAATGGTTGACTTTTTAAAGCCAAACTCTTTACTTTACAAACTCAGTTTTGAAATTGTTTTATGATCAAAACAATACTGCTACCATTGTTTAAACAACTTTTTAAAATGCACATAAATTAGAAAATTATTATTTACATGGTTGGATAAAACTTTCCAATAGCAATTGTAGTCAAAACATGGATTGAGATCAAAACAATGCTGATTGGAAGAGGTATTGCAGTTGACAACCATGAGTAAATATTAGTTTGGCAATAGCGGCTATTATATGGTAGGTTATTAACGTGTTCTCGGGTTTGCAAAGTTCATTATCATTAAATTAAATTGTCGAAACATAAAATTGCTTTAGGTATTACAAAATTGATCATTCTTGGGTTATCAGGAGGTATAGAGGACATAACTAGGTATGGATAGTTTATATGTCAAGGTACTTATAACCTGCTTCGTTGTTTCCATCATAAAAATGGTTCTGTTTGAATAGAAAGTGAGTTGGTTTTGATGTTTGCAGGTGGAGACAACTAATGATTATGATGAATATTATATCTAGCAGGTATCCACATTTGGGTTTGCACAAGGGAGTTGATTAATTTGTAGTGAAATCTTTTAGATTTCTGAATTTTTTTTAAAACCCTTTTGCTTATTAATACTGCTTCATGTTTGTTATTCTATTTAAAGGCGTGTCAAATGACGGTGGAAAGTAGAAAACAAGTATATATATGCACGACGTCAATAACACACGGAATTCCCGCCGCAACGTGCGGGTGAGTTTTACTAGTAATATTACAATTTTGGGAGAAACAACAGGTCTAGCAACATACTGGATTTTTAAAGGACCACATGTGAAGGTGCATTTTCATTTTTTACTTTATAATAAAATCTTTCTGCCTGAGTCCACTTCAAAATGAGTCCTTGGTTCACCAATATGTAGTTTCAAAATGATCTGATTAGTAGTTGGTTCTTGCTAAAGTGGTGGCTGTATAAATTTCAACGTGGTTTTGACCCGTTTTATCCTAACAACAACAGTCATTATGCAACCAATGACTAACATGGATTCCCACACACAATTAGCGGTCATTTTTAACAACTCTATACGATCTAGGGTGGCTAAACGGGTCGTGTTCGCGGGTTTGCAGATCCAACCCGACACAAGCCTGAAAATTTGATATGAACCTGAACCTGAACACGACCCAAACCCGAAAATCATGAAATACACGTGAACCCGAACATGACCCGTTTTACATTTTACATTTTGCAACACAACATACAAATTCATATAAAACTCTTTCATTTTAGTTATAAAATATTATGTTACTTTTCTTTTTAGTTTTAAATATTGACATAAAATGCCAAACTAATTTAATCTATTACATAAAACTCATTGTAATACAACATTAGTTTAGTATAAATTAGAAACACACACGTCTAGCACCAATAAGGTGCCGCCAAGTGGCCCAATGGGCCCTTGCGGCAGCAAAACTCTTATTTGTTACGATACCGAAACTATAGCAAAAAGGTTAGTAAAACCCGGGCGTTGCGATGATGTGTCAGTAAAACGGGATGTTGGTAAAACCCGATGTTGAGGCGGTGAGTGAACGCAAATTCGGTCAGTTTCGGTTACCTTCATTACGGTACTGGAACTAAAACAAAAGGCTCGATAAACACGTGCGATTGGTAAAAACCAAGCGATAACAAAAGGGTTGGTAAACCCGTGCGGTTGGTAAAAGCCGAGTGTTGTCGGTCCTAGATGGAGTGTCGACCCAAATTCGGTGGGTATCCATTACATTTGTTATGATATTGAAACGGAAAACAAAAAGAAAAAAATGGCATGAACCAATAGCATTTCATCACTCGGCCCAATCGTAACTAATGCAGCACCAAACTTGTAATTTATACTAAACTAATGTTGTATCCCGCGCGTTGCGCAGGGCAGCACGTAAAACACCAGCATTGTAACCAGGGAAAAGTTGAGCGATACAACGACTATTTGACGTGAATTCGGCCAGTGTTGTTATGTTCGTTATGGTAGTGACATTGTTGGTAAAACTTAAGGAATAAAATCCAAAAAATAAGTTATTCAAATAACATATTAAAAAAATAAAATATTTAAATTGACGATTATTTGGTCGGTAAGATCGGACTAGTAAAACCCAAGCGTCGTTGGTCCCGGGCATTTAGGTGGTAACTCAACACGAATTCGGTGGGTTTCGGTTATGGTACCGGAGCCAAAAAAGACATAAAATTGAGGTAGATCATTGGAATGGCGTCAGACGGCATTGGTAAAACTTGAACGTTTTCGGACCTTGCATTGAGGCGTTGAGTTTACGCGAATTTGGCCGGAAATCCGTCACGTTTGCTACAGCACTTAAATTAAAAATAAAAAAACACAATTAGCATCCGGTCAGCTTCCTTTATGTTCGTTAAGATACTGAAACTAAAAAACAAACAACAAAATAAATAAATCAATAAGGTGTCGCCAAATGACACAATGATGACTTAGCGTCACCAAACTTCTTAATTATATCTATTAGATAATAGATAATAGTATAAATTTGTATTATAACAATATAAAATTAATAAGATAGTGCTAACCAAGAAAGAGGAAACATGTAACAAACGTCAAAAACTAATGCATAAACATAAAATCTGCAAACATCCCACGATCTTCACGACATATCCATCTTCCCATGTTCCACAACTATTTTGGTCAACACATTTAACCTGCTACACGTGACACGTGAACAAATTAAGGTAAAGGCAGGAGGAACTAATTAAGCCTCATGGATGACAGTAGCGTTTCTCGCACACCAATGATCATATCTTGTAATTCTCTATCACAAACATTGCATTGCCCATCATAATTCGTCCCTTGTACAAAGGTGACAGGGTGCGGGTGTTCTTCGGTCTTATATCTTCCTCCAAACTTAACATTGAAATATCCAAAGATAGATCTCTCTAACCAGAAATATGCAGAGCGCTCACATTGATGTTTTACAGGGGCGCATTCAGTGTGCATAGACGACGCACACATGCTGCAATGATAGAACCACCGGTTCGGGTTTAATTCTTTCTCACAAATCTCACAAAAGTATTCGCCACTATGGTTCTCAGCTGGATAGTATCTCAGATTGAGTGCATGTTTATCGTACTTGTGCCTAATCGTTCGAGGTAATAACAAAGCACATTTCGTATGCAGATAGAAATCACAAGTGGGACAATGGAATCCCGTAGTATCTATCCACCGCGAACATGCCTTACAAAAATTTGGGTCTGGTGAAGCTTTAAATCTTAGGAGGAGATGATTAGGGTGAGCGTCATGTGTGATTACATCAGGTATGAAGCCACAATTTATATCCACGTAATATGCGCAATGCTTGCATCCATATGCGAAACCGTTGCAATCTAAAAGACAAATTTCACATGTAAACACACCCAAAAACTCTCCTGGGATCTTTGGTAGTAGAACAAGTGTATGCTCTGGATGGCCGTGATAGTCTTGTATTTGAGAGGGTAGCCTAGTGCACCACTCATGAAGAACAAAATCACAATGATGTTGGGAACACTTGTAAAACGGCACGTCGGTGATTGGTCTCACGCATCCATTACATAGTAGTTCCACACTTTTCATGGGATCATGAAGAGGAACTGGCACATTAAGGAGCGTGTCAAAAAGAATCAGCGGGTGTGGATGACAAAACATTTCACCATCAATCTTCCTTTTAATAACTAATTCACCTTTGTTGATCAAATGGTGCATTAGAAGGTTGACACTCTCATCAGGAAATGGACAGCGAATTAGATTAGGATGATCCTCGTCTTTGAAATTTTTGTGAGTTTTGCCCCAACCTAATTAGTGAATCACATATTAAAAGTTAAACTTAAATTGACAAGCGCGATATCTAGTATTAAAAAGAAAAGCATAATTTCTCACCCGCAGGCATCAAGATAGAAGTCATAAATGCCTCTTTCCTTGAAGTCGCACAATCAACATGGACGTAATATCGGCATTTTTCGCATCTGTAATGCCACAAGTAAGAACCTTCATATTCTAGGTGAGGATCGAAATATTTCTCACAAACTCTGCATTTGGGAAAGAATCTGGCTATCTTTTCAATAAAAGGAAAGGAATAGGCAATGGCAAGTAAATGAGAATGACTAAAACTTCCATTTGTAGACTGTTGGATAAGTAATTTGGATGGAAGCAAAGCACAGTCCAAGTGGATCCTGAAACCAAAACAAGTGATACAATGGTAGAAGGTTCCACTATGTTCATTACCACAAGCGTTACAACAACCTAATGTCATCCTACTCGAATAGCGTTGTAGTTGGTGAGGGTGACTTGGGTGCTCCATCTTTTGTTCGGACATAGTAGCACAGATTATGTCCATATAGAATTTACATATGGAACAGTAGTACCTGTATAACTCTTTTTCTCTCTCAAGTTGGCATATAGCACACTTCCATTTTACATCGTACTCGGTATATCTCACCAAGGTAAGATCGTGGTCAGGATGTAATGGGTGGTTTTGTTGGGTTTCAGGAAGTTGCGCACAGAATTTGTGTAGGGAATAGTCACACTCTTTGCAGGAGTAGTAACATATATGAAATGAATAGATCTCTTCCTCACACATCTCGCACTTGACAACATGGGGTCCTTCCACCACGCTATCATCTTTATATTCATCTTCATCTTCATCTTCCTTGTCAGAGTTTTCGTTGTCATGGTCAGGCTGCAATTGGACCAGGTGTAACAAATGCTCATGACTAAAGTGTTGAAGCTGCTCCATTACAACTACATAAAATAAAATTTATGTGTTATACAAAAATCATATGACCACAAATATCTTCACATTTAAAGATCTCAAGCTTCAACACAAGTATTTGGGTTGTCCAAATGAGGTATATTTCTCAAGTAATGCATAAATCTATGAAAACAAGACTGCTTTATATCAATACACATTAAATATGCCATACAAACTTTCACTTCACTTTTCATTTAACCATAACCAAATGAAACTTGATGCTCATAGAAAAATAGTTGGTGGATATAAAATTAAAAAATAAATGAATATAAATTATCATTTCTGAAAAAGAAGTCAAACGTTGGTTCTGTAATAAAGGGTTGTGTTCTCTTCCATCTTTCAATTGAATACAAATCAAGTAATTTCCAACTTTTTCAAAGAAGAATTAGAATTATCAAATGCCATTAAAATATCATACAACTAAAATATAAATAATAAACAGATTTATTCTTTTCTATTGAAAAATTTTGATGTTTGACTTCAACTAGAATATATTGTTATGATAATGAGCTGTTAAGAATATAAAAGTAAGTTAAAAATGAACCTTAAACCATAATTCCAACACACTCCATGTTTAGGTATGTCCCACATGCAATAGGATACGTGCTATGACATGTCCCACCTATATGCGGCTACGAGCCAAGGCACTAGGTACGCCTAGGCGGATATTTTTATCCAAAACCCAAAACCTGACCCGAATCTAAAGTCACTTGAACCCGAAATAGAGAATACTCGAACCCGACAACCCAAACCTTAAATTGGTCCGGTCAGCTTTTTTCAACAAAAAAACCAAACAACCCGACCCGACTGAACAATCCGAACATTTATTGTCTATTTCTTATAGATGCGTTTTGGTTTGGAGTTATTAGTATTTTGAAATATTAATTTTTGAGACTTTTGAGCATTATCATATCAAATCGTCAAAGATGTTTGAATTTTAATGATAGTTCTTTATGAGCACAATGAATTTTGATGATACACTGTGTAGAAAACATTTTTTTTCAATTTTACGTCTAAACCCAAAAAACCAATGTTTTAAAAGCCGGTACATACCGCCGGTTGAACCGGTTATATCAGATTTTCATAAGACAACCGGTATTTAGAACCCGGTATTTTTGGGCGGTTTGCTAGAACATCGTACCGTCGGTTTTTTAAAAAAATACCGGTTTAAACCGGCAACTGGTTTAAATCCAAGAGATTTTTGATATTTTTTACGACCCATATTTTAAAAAATGACTTTTAGCATAGCGGATAAAATTGAAACGAGCAAACACAGTTAACGACGATTCGTTAATCAATCAATTTTGTCTCATGCAAATCTAATGTTGGTTTATTTACATTATTTGTAATTGACTAATTTCGTATACAAAGTTCAAACTTTCTATCTTACTCGACCATTGTTCATGTGTGATATTTGGTTCAAGTGTTCCTTATTGTTCACAAAAGTAAGTTATTGTTTTCCATTTCACTACTCCAAGAATCTCCTTATATCAGATTGGTTGAAAGTAGTTCCTTATTGTTCACAAAAGTAAGTTATTGTTTTCCATTTCACTACTCCAAGAATCTCCTTTTCTTAATCACCACTCTATTTAACCATCATTACAAACAACTTTTGTTAGATCATAAGTATCTATGTTGCATTGTTGTGTGATATAGTCGTATAAGTGTGTGTATGTGGATCATGATGGAAGTGATATAGCAAAATTTACCAAATGAGCCATCATTGTTAGTTTCATCATGGATCAAGTTGTGATAAAAGTTTTCATATTCTTACGGTATAATAAAACATTAAAACAATATGACAAGATGTAAATAAAAAGAGTTACACCAGCACATGATTATTATGTTAGCCCTTGACCACAAAGGAGCTATTTTGGGTGAAGAGCAGCTCGATCGAGTATGTTGCTATTATGATATTCAATGCGAAATAAACAATATGATTGCCGGAATTTTTAAGATTGTCAAATGGTAAATCAAGAATCTGGTTTTGTTTATACCAAATTCCGTTAAAAAAAAAGACGAAAACGCCCTTTTGTAAGACAAAAATGCACTTGAACTAGCTTATTAAAAAGCGGTAATTATAATTATTAAAAAAAAAAAAACTATGGCGGGTCGTTTTACAATGTTTCAGCATGGTTGGGCTATGGTATGTCTAGGTTTGTTTACCACAGTCTTGGTTTTAAAAGGTGTAAGACGCTTCAAAACACTTAAGTCTGCGCTAGGTGAATGCAAGAGCCATATACGAGAATTGTTCAATATTTTCAAAATACTTATGCATTAATGATTTAATGAGATAGCGGGTAGGCGGTTTTGCAACAGCACGTCACACTTAATTGTTATATCTTCTAGGCTCTAGCAATGATACTATAATCACAACAGCTATATTTGTAGTACAACAGAGTGAACCTGCTGGATGCATTTTTATATTTATGGCCATATTAGTATTGCTTACAAAGGCTATATATTGTAGTCTGTATATTGATTGCAATATTTACCAGCAAATGGGTCACATCTACTGATTTTTTAAACTAAACATGTAACTGGACAAAGACATAAAAGCTATAAAATCACTATATATCTTTGCTTACAAACGATTTACGAACAAAACAACATAACATGTCAAGAACTCACATTTGTTTAGAAACAAACTCTACAATGTACATTTTTCTTTATTTCTTCACCTTTTACTTTCAAAAGGTTAAAAAATGGTATGCACGCTAAAAAAAACACAACTTTAACTCTCTGGCACAGGATTCATCTGTTCTTGAGGACTTGGTAATTGGTCGTTTTCCTCGGTTATTGGGTCATTAGCAACCGTATCGAAAGACGGTTATATCGGGATCCACAAAGTATTCGCCTTTTTTGAAGACACAGAAGGCAGTGTGCGACACAACCATGAGTCTGATGGTTTTTTTGGCAGTGGCGGTGGAGCAGGGTTCTCGAAAGACTTAGTTTCATAACCTTTCAGTTTCAGGTTACCTTTAACATCATCATCAAACCATTCTGATTCATAATCAAAACCTTTGCACTTACTGGTTTTCATATCATGTTTTGATTCATCAGACTCCAAAGGTTCACTGAAGCTGGATTGAGGTTTTGTACACGATGGCATTGAGTTTTCTTTTGGAGATTCGGCTACATAAACAGTATCGACATAAAGTGTCTTCTCAAATATAGAATCTTGACTGTCTGTTTCTGTAATTTCACTTATCTTCTTCTTATCAGCTAGTAGTTCTCTAAAGCTTGTACCCTTTTTCTTTGAGCTTGAATCACTCTGTTCAGAAACAGTAGATTGAATCGACCCGCTGTGATCAACTGAAATCAACGGTCCTTGCAGACGGTTGTAGAGCTTTGATCCTTCTAAGTTTGCAGGTTCACTGGATTCTATCTTCAAAACATTACTCCATGATCTATGCTTATATTCACCACTCCTTGCAGGCTAAGATAAATAGATTAAAAACATTTGATTAGTATCTATTAGTTAAATTAATAGTTAAATAACCGATTATGTAAGAAAAGATTCTAAGATACCTCACTAACAGTTTCTCTGAAAGAACAACTCGAAGAACAGCTTGCTTGAGTTCTACATGCAGAAAAAATCGGTAATTTGGCCTTAATACACGCTCCATTAGCAGAGCGAAAACGTGGAATTAATCCACAAAACTTAGATGATTTAGGTCCATGTTCACGGTACTCATAATCACTGTCATAATCATCTTCTTCACCATTATGATTATTATCCATATTCACTGATTTCTTCTCTTTAACAGCTATTTTCTTGGGAGTAAGTTGAGGTGCATCAGAAGCCATTGCTCTTGCAGCAGGAAGAAACCGACTCAACATGAAATCCTTCACTTTCAGGTCGGCCCGAATGAGCCCAGACGGCTTCACATCCGACCCAGTTCCACCTAAACCACTTGAACTACAATTATTGAACGATGTTCCGCCTGATGAAGGCGTATCAAGTGCATCTATATACGCTTCACCACTATCATTATTATCTTCTTCAGCATCATTCGGAGAACCAGAACTTTGTTTCTTGGTTGATTTTGAACATTCTGGTTTACTTATCTTATTCCTACGCTTAAACAACCTCGCTGCAGGAACCTTCGGGCTTCCAACGATCTGAATCTGCTTATTGTTTTCACTCTTGGGCCTTCCTGGACTGTGTTCCCACCCGAAAGGAACACTTCCTGACTTCACCTTAGTCTTTGATGTTGATCCACTTTTACAAGATTCTATCGGAGATCTAACCGGAATCTGACTTTCATTCTTTCTGTTTTCAATCTTCCGGGAGGATGAGATCGACGAGAATCGCCTCACCGACAGAAGTGGCCGGTTAATATTCAATCCGTTATTCTCCATTATACAAACAGTTTAATCAAATTTACTGCATCAAAAGACAAGTTCATTATTACATTATTCATTATTATGTTGCCTTGTCAAAGATATAGTCCAATATAGAGATGCAAATCTTAACCAGTTAACCGAACCAAGACAGGAAACCGAAACCAATTATTCAACCGGTACAGTAGAAACCGGTTAGTAGCTGACTGAAACCCAATTTTAGGATCTGGTTTGGACTTTTGAGACAGGAACCTATTTGTAACAGGTTAACCGATTATAAGTCAATACGGTTAATGCTAATAAGGCTAATTTTAATAAGTTAAGGTTAAATTCAATAGCTTATTACTGGTTAACAGGTTAATAACCGAACCGAACCAGTTGACCGTTTGACCAATAACCGGTTAACCAAACAGAAACCAGTATTAACCGCTACAGTAGAAATCGGTTAGTAACCGATTCAAACCAGTTTCTAGGATCCAGTTTGGACTTTTGAGACAGGAACCGATTTGTAACGGGTTAACCAATTATAAGCCAATGCAGTTAATGTCAATAAGGCAAATTTTAATAAGTTAAGGTTAAATTCAATAGCTTATTACTGGTTAACAGGTTAATAACCGAAGCGAACTGGTTGACCGCTTGACAAAAATCGGTTAACTAAACAGAAACCAGTATTAGCCGGTACAGTAGAAACCAGTTAGTAACCGATTAAAAACCGAAACCAGTTAACCGAACATAAAAAGTCTATACAAGTAATGTTAATAAGGCTAATAAATTTATCTAACCGAACTGGTTAACCATTGGTTAATCTCTAATTTATGAGTTGAATCGTTTCTTGTATCAATTCTTTTGCTAATTTAGAGTTTGAAGCAGTGAAACCCTAATTATCCGTGATCATAAACCCTAATTAGTAATTACATTCAATTCCAAACATTCTAACCACAAATTACTTGAAATTAACAGAAACAAGACTTAATAACCGATCAAATAATATAAGTTATGCATTACAGATCATAATAAACGAAGTAATTAGGGTTTGATCGAAGCGTTACCGTAAAATTGTGAAGATCTTGAGTCAAGAACTGGTGTGTGTGTGTGGTGGAATGAAGAGAGAATGAATTGAATTGAATTGAATGTATATGTGTTGGTTGTTTGCAGTGATTGAGTGTGTGTGATTATATGCAGAATGTGTTGGTTGAAGAAGAAGATGATATTATTATTATTATTATTATTATTATTATTATGAGCATGAATATGTTCAGGCTTTATTTAAAACAAGTGAGTGTGTGTGTGCAGTTGGAGTTCCCGCCTTAATATAGGTAAATTTGAAAAAATATAAAAAGAAAAAAAAAACATTGTGTAATTTAATAAATAATTACAAAAATGTATTGATAACTATATATATATTTTTTATTTTATTTTTATTTTTTAAAAAGCCATATATATTAAAAAAAACCAAAGAGTAACCAATTACAAAAGGCAGGTAGCCTGAAAAAGGGAAAAGCTAAACAACAAAGATTATAAAAAGAAATTAGCGAAATGAAACTGACACCACTTCTCCCGGTCGAGACTAATACTTTTGTTCCTTTGTTTGACTCATAAGAAAGACATCGATTTGATTTCATAAGAAAAGTTACTGGCCCAGAAACAGAATGATCAGTTGAAGTGTTGAACTTTACATCCGGCCGCCCAAAGTGACAGCGAGTCTCCTTTTATGTTTTACAAACAACAAAATCTTTATCTACCGATTAATCCGTTACAAAATGTTAATACTCACCACATTTCTACTTACCTACAAGCACAGACTATTCTTCATTGTCAAAAGTCAGACAAAAATGTCGATTCTAACATGCTCACCGCAACACAGATTCCTTTACAAACGAACGACCATCCACACTGCAACAGAAAATGTCGAAACAAGTATTATCGGTTATATTAGCAAAGAATAAGGTTCTATAAACTATTTAGAATGAGTAACTCACTTGTATTCAAGATGAATATTAATGCACCGAAAGTTATCTAAGCATTGTGTTATTGTAACACCGCTGTCAATAACATGATCCTGCTCCACATCTATCGGATCATAGGAGTACACCATCGTCTGTCAAAATTTAAAAAAAAAAAATTAGTAATCAGTACAAAAAACAGTGAATAAACCAAGTGGCCATTTTGGCCCGTTTACTTATGAATGGGCCGATTTGTCGCATACACCTGTTGCCAATGCGTAGGAGGATCCTCGGGTGCAGTAGAAAGTACAAGTACATCATCAGGATTGGCTTGTTTCCTCCGATAACTACCAGAAGGCTTTGTTTCGGCTGACTCCTCAACAGTTATAAGCGCTCGGGTCCACCAAACTTAACATCAAACCGAAATGCAAACCCATGGAAAGGAGCTGAGATAAAATAATATTAATATTCAAACAACTGCCAAATTAAGTTATCACAACATAAACAAAGGACTTTACCTCCAATCATAGATTGAAACTTAAAGTTTGATGTCACTGATTCTGCTTCTTTTTCTGTGACTGTATAACAATCCACATGCTTTACCTGGTTCCACCAAAATCAAAATTTATAATATATGAAAATAATATTAGTTTCTAGAATTGAAAATAGGTGCCAAATGAGGCCATGTAAGAACATTTTCTCCACTGATTGTCTCTACAGATGGCACCTCGAACGCACAACGTTTTGCTACTTGCATTATTGGAGACACTGCAATATATATGAAATTATTAATATTACACATACATGAGGTTGGTAAGTTAAACTCAGATTTATCTTTTTAACTCACTGTCAATCCCATAGACATTCCGCCAGAAATCAACACTTTCTGCATATCGATCGGGATTTGTAACAGGGGCCATGTATAGCTGCAGAAATGCAAGTAAAAAGTATTAAAATTTATAAAAGATCAGCTTAATCATATTGTTTAAAAGCTATAAATGTTGACAATAATGTAGAAATTAGGTGAACTATACAATTGCATTTGAAGGAAGAATAAGGCCGCCAGGTTTTAACCAGCGGTCTCTGGCAACAATAACACTCCTAAGCATGCTCTACAATACAAAAAATGGAAAGTATAAAAGAAATAATAGATAAAAAAATATGATTAATAACTTGGGAAATGAATAATAAATAAACAATCACCTCATAGAAAAGCATATAACCCATCCACTCAGAAACCATAACATCAACCTTTTCATCAATTTGAACGTGCTGCATTAAGAGAATATGATATCAAAATTTGGATGACAAAAAAATTTAAAAACTTATAATCACAATTTATGTGCCTCCATACGTTCTTGTAAAACAACGATTATGTCAGAGAGATTATTTGCCTATTTCCTTTGCCTATTTCAATATTTGAATATAGATAAGACAAAAATATGATGGAAACGTCATTAACAGCATGATACAAACTGCTAGAAGTGGCAAGACATACATGATTCGCTATATCACTGGCATCCACTGCATAAACCTGGTAAAAATATAGTCAATGCAGAAAAAAGTTTATAAGTTACAATATTTCTTGCCATAAAATTTATAAAAGCTCCTGAAGAATTTAATCATTTCAAATATAATCACTCGTCAAAAAACTTACTCGTCTTGCTCCTGCTTGAGCACAAAATATTGAGAGGATGCCTGTACCACAGCCAACATCTAAAACAACCTATAATACAAGCAATTAAAATAAACATAATATATTAAAATGGGCAAACAAAAGAAGCTGAAATGACCTTAATATCACTGTTAAAATGCAAACAATAGTCAAGACTGCTCTCACATCCATAATATTATGGTTTACCAAAATGTTAAATAATTATATTATGCATGTGCTTTCTTCAATGTAACATGAGCACAAGAGAGCATCATGTTATCCTACAATCTGATAAGTTCTTTAATTAAATATTTCAAACTATTAATAGAAATTCAATATTAAAACTGATCAAGGCTCTAAAACTATAAAAACTTGAGTATTTTCTTACTTTGCCTTCAATAAGACTCTGATGATGTATAATAGCATTCCTGTAAGCTTCTGTCCTCACATGATCCTGCAGAATGAAATTAATTAGACATGCAGAATGCAGTGTAAAGAATCCAACATTATGCCAAACTGCTACAACTACAAGTACAAAATGCAGAAATTGTGTAATCTAGAATTATTTATTGGTTAAAAAGTCATAACTCAAAGTATATCCTCTACAATTATACATAGCCAGATTTGATCAAGCAACTGTCACAAGTCACAACATGCTGAAATCTTCATACCTAATGCAAGAAGCAGAACCAAAACTATATAGTTCTATGCATCTTTGTTAATACACACATGGTTACAAATTCAGTGCCAAGAAACCAACACTATGACAAAAACACTGGAGAAAATTATATATTGCTTGAAAAGTCATACCTGAAATTGTACAGTCTACAGCTATGCATAACCAAATTTAATCAAAGAAACTTGTTGATACTCTTAATAGATCATATAATTTTACTCATTATTGATAATATACCCATTATTTATATGACAACAAAACTATGAACATGTGATACAAATTTTTAGAAACATAATTTTTTACTGGACACTATGGTTTCAATGCCAACAAGTTGTTATCTGAAATCACAAATCAATTACCAGAACATTTTATGAACCCTAAACACGAACTTTGACTGCTATGTGGCGAGAAACGAGATAGGGATACCAAAAGCATAAGATTTACAACGAATTGCAGAAGTACCTTGATCATCTCTTTATGTTCAAAACAAGAATCTAAGATCATATACTTATTATTGATAATTTGATAGTGCATACATGGTTACACATCCTAATTACATTCATTATTATAATGACAACAAAACTATGAACATGTAATACAAATTATCTAACAGTTGAGGTTATACTTGGCAGAATAAAGAGCCGTTACAAGGATCCTTAACTGTTAGATGCATACATTTTTTTATTTTTACAGGACACTAAATTGCACCAATACATTCATCATGATTTCAGTGACAACAAGCTGTTATCTAAAATCACAAATCCTCCACATAGCAGAAATTTTATGAACCCAAAACACGAACTTTGACCGCTATGTGAAGCAACAGAAAGAACACCGATTAATCATAAATGAAATCAATAATGCAGGCAGATAAATCACAGAAAAAACTTCTACTCACTGTACACCAATAATATTTATATACTCTTACTAGAACATATACTTCTACTCATTATTATTATTACACACATTGTTACACATTCTAGATACACTAACTTACAATAAACCACAACAATAACATAATAATAATAATAATAATAATAATAATAATAATAATAATAATAATAATAATAATAATAATAATAAGAGTAGGTACCTTGATCATGTCTTCATGAGTTCCAACGTGCGCGTACGAGTGAAAGTAAGCGCTCTCATAATCGACACGAGGCGGCGGTGCGACTACAAACCGTGGATCCGGAACGATAGTCCTACGTGGCCGGCGAGATGACTTACGTGCAGGCCTCCTGCCGCCGCCGCCGCTGTCGCAGAGCTGGCGGCTGTTGCTGTTGTTGTTGTCGTCACCGGGACAGCCACCGAGCTGGTGGTTGTTGCTATTGCTGTTGTTGTTGTTGTTATCGTCACCGGAGCTGCCGCCCGGTGTTGACGTTGATCCTTGACCTTCCATGGCGTTCGGTTTCGAGTTACGTGTAAACGGTTAGTAACTAACTGACTGACTAACTGCTTTGGTGTGTAGGTGTAACTGACTAATGGTGGTGGGACCAGTTGATATATGAGGTGTGATATGATGTGATATAAACTGATTTAACGGAAATTGTAACGGAAAGATATGGTGACAGAACGAAATGAAATGGAATAAACGTATGGAGAAAACCATAACAACGAGCGTGCGGTGGAGTGGTAAGGAGTCAATGGCCCATGTTTAATTCATGCCTCAAACATTTAGTTTCAGGGTTCCAGTTTAGTATTGGTACACTCATTTATCGTTAGACCTGAGATATATATTAGAACTTTCGTTTACTATAGGCTAGTTTTTGATCAGTGTCAATCACTGTCGCGTAACTGCCAGTTATAAAGGCATTGGTTGGGAATAATCTGAAGTTCAGTAAGAGTTGTATGTAATTAGATGGGATTCACTAGGGTGATGGTGAGATGTTGGATGAGTAGGTAGTGTTTACTAATTAGATCATTAAATTGAACAAGTTTTAACTCATTGCATTGTCGTGCATTCGAATGAGTGTTCACGGAAGCTGGAATTAAGTAAGGGTTCACCGGATGAAATGGAATAGACGTACCGAGAAAATTACTGTTGTTGTTGTCGTTGTCGTAATAATGGAACGGTTGAGTTTTCTTTTAACTGAAAATCGTAAATTACGGTTCTGTTCGGTTCAGCTTATACGGTTTTGTAAAAATCGCTAGTCGCTAGTCTGGCAATTGGGTGGAGATTGACGATTAATCGGTATTTATCAGGACTAATCGGGATCAACCAGGATTAATCCACATTTGATCAGGATTAAGGCTATCAGGTATTGATGCCGGATTGCCGCTAAGGAGCTGGCCTGGCGACCGGTGCCGGCGGCAAACACCGCCCCGGGCTAGTTGGTGCCGCCCGGCGATGAGAATTTTATGGAAAATTCACCACCCCAAAATGTCGCTAGGATTCTTCCTTGCAGTCTTACACAATTATTCAATAGTTTTTTGTTGAAATTTTTAGAAAAATAATAGAGGAAGAAGAATATAGAGACGGGCAGTATATAATTTTAGGTTATTATTTTTTTTCAAATAAACAGGTATGGAGATGAATAGATGATGGCTGCGTTTATGAAGGGGATGATGATTAAACCTTTTTTTTTGTTTTTTTTTTTTTCATAATTGGGCTTCTTTTTTTTTCAGAATTGGGCTTATATCCGGTTATTAGTTTCAACCATTAACCACTAAAATTCGGTTATGAAAGACATTGTGTTTAACTGATAAATGTGATTTATTTTTAATTTTAGTTATATTAAATTAATTTTAGTAATATAAATATTATTATTTTATTAGTAGTAGAAATATTATTATTTTATTTTGAAAGTGATGAATTGGTAAATTGGTGTCAATTTCCATGATATTGTAGAAGAAAATGAAATAAAGTAGGGTATGATATGACCAGGGCCGGCTTCGAGAAAGCAAAAAAACTTTTGGGCCGAAGGCAAAAAAATTTTTGGACCTTAAGTAAAAGGAGTATTTTGTTGGGTTTAAACGGTTTAATTTTTATATGGGCTTTGGTTGGTTATAATTTGGGTTGTGTAAAAAACTTTTGAATAAAAGAAGAATTAAACATGTCTCAAGTGAGGTTAGAACCCACAACCTCTTCCTCTTGGTTGTAAGTAATACCTATTTGTCATCAGACCAAGCTAGTGGTTATGTAATTGTGTTTAAACATTATATATACATATTGTTTTTAATAAAAATACATATAGTTTTTTTCAAAAAAAAAAATTCTGGCCTAACGAGGTGTCGGGCTTGTGGCCGTCGACCACCAAGCCACCCCCGAGGGCCGTCCCTGGATGTGACGCTAACGTGGCACTGTAAAGCAAGAATCAAAATGGCATCCATACCATATAGTCTAATCAATGATCAATCGCCATAAAGACGGAATTTTTACAACACCGAGTTTATGTATGCTTCAAAACAAGCCGCACTGAAAGTATTTGTTGTAGTAGTTATTATGGAAATTCATTATTTTTGGGCCAAGGCCCGAGAGATCATTTATTTGAGTAACTTATTTCGGGCTTAAACATTTTAAGCTTAAACGTAACACAAAAAATCAACCCGTGATCGAACTGAAACGTACGAAAAACAAAAAGTGAGAAACCGAAATGGAACGTTTTGTAGAACCATAATTTCAATTTGGTTGGGCGCACTTTTATAATTTTACCTTGAAAACTCGTACAATTATCGTTAGCCACACTCACGAATGATGTAAATACTACTGGCCGTAAGTGATCTGGTTCTCGTAGATGAACTATTCATCTTAAATTTATAATTATACATTTTCGGGAGACATTCAGCTTTGTTAGATGCGATTTTACATTGAGATGCATGTCAAATGTCATTAGAGAGATCACTTACGGCCATATGCATGTCAAATGTCATTAGATTCAATTAGGTAAATTGATCAGGAATGTATATGAATACTAACTATTCTCATTGTTTTCAAAGTTCAAGGACAGAGGTTGCTCGCTGATAGATTCATTTATATTGAATATTTTATTGGACTAAAGCTTCCAGTCAGAACCTACTCAGAATTTCGAGCAGCATTCTCGGTTTCTCATGGAACCCTACCTCTATGTTTATTTTAAGGTGAGCTTATCATTTGTTAATAGAAAGATTCATTTTTGTATCCATTTAAGTTATATTAATGTAATCCGATTATAATGAAAACATATATAATTTCTTTTATTATTCAAATTAGAATTTAAATTATACTTACTTTCATGGGCAGTAACTCTCCAATTAGAGTGGTTGACTTTTTAAAGCCAAACTCTTTACTTTACAAACTCAGTTTTGAAATTGTTTTATGATCAAAACAATACTGCTACCATTGTTTAAACAACTTTTTAAAATGCACATAAATTAGAAAATTATTATTTACATGGTTGGATAAAACTTTCCAATAGCAATTGTAGTCAAAACATGGATTGAGATCAAAACAATGCTGATTGGAAGAGGTATTGCAGTTGACAACCATGAGTAAATATTAGTTTGGCAATAGCGGCTATTATATGGTAGGTTATTAACGTGTTCTCGGGTTTGCAAAGTTCATTATCATTAAATTAAATTGTCGAAACCATAAAATTGCTTTAGGTATTACAAAATTGATCATTCTTGGGTTATCAGGAGGTATAGAGGACATAACTAGGTATGGATAGTTTATATGTCAAGGTACTTATAACCTGCTTCGTTGTTTCCATCATAAAAATGGTTCTGTTTGAATAGAAAGTGAGTTGGTTTTGATGTTTGCAGGTGGAGACAACTAATGATTATGATGAATATTATATCTAGCAGGTATCCACATTTGGGTTTGCACAAGGGAGTTGATTAATTTGTAGTGAAATCTTTTAGATTTCTGAATTTTTTTTAAAACCCTTTTGCTTATTAATACTGCTTCATGTTTGTTATTCTATTTAAAGGCGTGTCAAATGACGGCGGAAAGTAGAAAACAAGTATATATATGCACGACGTCAATAACACACGGAATTCCCGCCGCAACGTGCGGGTGAGTTTTACTAGTAATATTACAATTTTGGGAGAAACTCTGCATCAACAGTTGTAAACTCTGCAAAGGTTATTGTACGTCGATTTGATTGGACCCCCTTCTCCACTCTCTCTCATCTGCTGATGTGATAACGATCATCGGCGTCGCCTTCGTCCAAATCCACCAGAGCCTGTAGCGATCGGTTCATCCCTTGCAGATCGCCGGTCATTACCTACTGTTTAGAGTTTCCATAACTTTTGTGCCCCTTTTGAATTTAGTATGTATATTCCTTTGTTTTTGCCCCATTTGATGCTTTCTTTATCAATAAAATAAGAACATGAATGCAATGAAACCTATACGGTTGAATATATATATGTGTGTGAAACTGGTCAAATTAAAGAACTTGAATTTTGTTTATTTTTACTTTTTCTATATTTGCTTCAGGTACATGAAAAAAACGTTCTCCTTTGTAAAGTTAAGAAAAACATCAGTGATATTTTTAGCAGGTAAATTATCATTTCATCTTTTTTTAATTTTACCCATTTACTCATTAACATGCTGATTGGGTTTTGGGCTATTGCTTAAGGGTATGGGTTTGATGGTAGGATGGAATTAGAATGAGCACATCAGTATAGCTGTTTCTTCTTACCTTGATACAAACATGAAGTCAGGTAGATGGAGTTAATAATTTTCATGTATGTTTCATTCATTTGAATATTGGGCAACACCATCAATAATATATCATTTTTGACATTCAGGTGGTGATCGGAGACAGCAAAGAAGCTGATAAAACAACAGGTCTAGCAACATACTGGATTTTTAAAGGACCACATGTGAAGGTGCATTTTCATTTTTTACTTTATAATAAAATCTTTCTGCCTGAGTCCACTTCAAAATGAGTCCTTGGTTCACCAATATGTAGTTTCAAAATGATCTGATTAGTAGTTGGTTCTTGCTAAGTGGTGGCTGTATAAATTTCAACGTGGTTTTGACCCGTTTTATCCTAACAACAACAGTCATTATGCAACCAATGACTAACATGGATTCCCACACACAATTAGCGGTCATTATTCTCAAGATTAACCAGCGAACTCGCCATCTTGACTGAATTCGACCCCGTTTAGCTAAACGAATTTGCAGGTTCAACCCAAACTGACTCAAAACTGTTTAGACTAAACCCAAACCCGTTAATTTCGTGTTGGGCTTTTGTGTCGTGTCACTTGACAGCCCTAATACCATCCATGAGCAACCATTTAACTGTATATATCAGAGTAAAGGAATCCAAGACTGTATTGTAACTCTTCACATCATGAGGCCATTGATCTTAGATGGAGCAATCATTATCCTTATAAAAATAGATAATCCCCACCATTCTTAAGTTGCAATGGATTCAAACTCTACTGCTATTCTATACCCCACACCACAATTGCCATAAATTACCATATTTTAGCTGCAATGGCTTATATTAATTACATCTGTTTTGTACCAAGTTTTTTAATAAATTGAGTTTTGCGGTTGCAGAATTCAAAAGATAAAAAGGATAGAAGAAAGCTAGAAATAAGGGTTAAGAGAAGCTTTTAGCTCCAGGAAAGCAGAGCCATCCAAGAATTCAAAATTAAATTAGAATCTATAAAGGGGACACAAATTGAAGCTTGCACATATGTTCAATATTCTCTAGAGGTGGTAAAATGGCTGGGTTGTTTGGTTAACGGGTCACACAGTATGGTATCGATATCATAACGTAATCCAAATTCTAGCTGCAATGCGCGGGGTATTTTACTAATATATGGTCATGTGTCGTAGATATTTATGGTTGTTTGATTGTCTCCTTAATTCTTTTTTAAGAGTTTTGGGATACGCCCCCCCGCAACGCGGGGATTCTACCTACTAGTTGATTATTAAAAAACGGAATAATACCCTATTATTCTACCTTCATCTGATTTCAATGTATTAAAATCTTTAAATTGTGCAAAATATATGTTAAAAGAAGTTAATAAAAAATATTTAATATCTTTCTTCTATTGTTAGTGTAAAACGACATGCAAATGTGTACAATCACATGTTTGATTATTGTTCTATGTACCTGGCGCGTTGCGCTCGGGCAGGTCGATAAAGACCGTGGTAAAACCTAAGCGTTGAGGCAATATGTCAATAAAAATTCGGCCAGTTTCGTTACGTGCGTCACTATACAAGGACTAAAACAAAAAAAATTATAGAAATTGAGGTGGACCAATGGGTTGGCATCGGTCGGGAAAACTCGAGCATGGGTAAAACCCCATGTTGACGATCCCTGGGGTTTAGGAGGTGAGCCTACGCAAATTCGGTCAATTTTAGTCACGTTCATTATGGTACCAGAACTTGAACAAAAAAATGAGCATCGGTCGGTTTTCGTTACGTACGTTACAATACTAGAACTAAAACAAAACACAGTGAGTCTACGTGAATTCAATCTATTTCCGCCAGGGACTTTACGGTACCAGAACTTAAAAAAAAACAAAAACAAAACAGAATGGGCATTTGGTTGGTTTTTGTTACATTTGTTGTAGACCGAAACAAAAACCAAAACAAAAACAAAACAATACAATACAATATATATATATATACACACACACGTCTAGCACCAATAAGGTGCCGCCAAGTGGCCCAATGGGCCCTTGCGGCAGCAAAACTCTTATTTGTTACGATACCGAAACTATAGCAAAAAGGTTAGTAAAACCCGGGCGTTGCGATGATGTGTCAGTAAAACCGGGATGTTGGTAAAACCCGATGTTGAGGCGGTGAGTGAACGCAAATTCGGTCAGTTTCGGTTATCTTCATTACGGTACTGGAACTAAAACAAAAGGCTCGATAAACACGTGCGATTGGTAAAAACCAAGCGATAACAAAAGGGTTGGTAAACCCGTGCGGTTGGTAAAAGCCGAGTGTTGTCGGTCCTAGATGGAGTGTCGACCCAAATTCGGTGGGTATCCATTACATTTGTTATGATATTGAAACGGAAAACAAAAAGAAAAAAATGGCATGAACCAATAGCATTTCATCACTCGGCCCAATCGTAACTAATGCAGCACCAAACTTGTAATTTATACTAAACTAATGTTGTATCCCGCGCGTTGCGCAGGGCAGCACGTAAAACACCAGCATTGTAACCAGGGAAAAGTTGAGCGATACAACGACTATTTGACGTGAATTCGGCCAGTGTTGTTATGTTCGTTATGGTAGTGACATTGTTGGTAAAACTTAAGGAATAAAATCCAAAAAATAAGTTATTCAAATAACATATTAAAAAAATAAAATATTTAAATTGACGATTATTTGGTCGGTAAGATCGGACTAGTAAAACCCAAGCGTCGTTGGTCCCGGGCATTTAGGGGGTAACTCAACACGAATTCGGTGGGTTTCGGTTATGGTACCGGAGCCAAAAAAGACATAAAATTGAGGTAGATCATTGGAATGGCGTCAGACGGCATTGGTAAAACTTGAACGTTTTCGGACCTTGCATTGAGGCGTTGAGTTTACGCGAATTTGGCCGGAAATCCGTCACGTTTGCTACAGCACTTAAATTAAAAATAAAAAAACACAATTAGCATCCGGTCAGCTTCCTTTATGTTCGTTAAGATACTGAAACTAAAAAACAAACAACAAAATAAATAAATCAATAAGGTGTCGTCAAATGACACAATGATGACTTAGCGTCACCAAACTTCTTAATTATATCTATTAGATAATAGATAATAGTATAAATTTGTATTATAACAATATAAAATTAATAAGATAGTGCTAACCAAGAAAGAGGAAACATGTAACAAACGTCAAAAACTAATGCATAAACATAAAATCTGCAAACATCCCACGATCTTCACGACATATCCATCTTCCCATGTTCCACAACTATTTTGGTCAACACATTTAACCTGCTACACGTGACACGTGAACAAATTAAGGTAAAGGCAGGAGGAACTAATTAAGCCTCATGGATGACAATAGCGTTTTTCACACACCTATAATGACGTGCAAACTTGCACGTGAAGCACTTAAAGATCATATAATATAGTAATTTTTTATGACAAACATTGCATTGCCCATCATAATTCGTCCCTTGTACAAAGGTGACAGGGTGCGGGTGTTCTTTGGTCTTATATCTTCCTCCAAACTTAACATTGAAATATCTAAAGACAGATCCCTCTAACCAGTAATCTGCAGAGCGCTCACATTGATGTTTTACAGGGGCGCAAGCAGTGTGCATAGACGACGCACACATGCTGCAATGATAGAACCACCGGTTCGGGTTTAATTTATCCTCACAAATCTCACAAAAGTATTCGCCACTATGGTTCTCAGCTGGATAGTATCTTAGACTCAATGCATGTTTATCGTACTTGTGCCTAATCGTTCGAGGTAATAACAAAGCACACTTCGTATGCAGATAGAAATCACAAGTGGGACAATGGAATCCCGTAGTATCTTTCCACCTCCACGACCCCCGACATGCCTTACAATCATTTGTATGTGGTGAAGCTTTAATTCTTAGGAGGAGATGATTAGGGTGAGCGTCATGTGTGATTTCATCAGGTATGAAGCCACAATTTATACCCACGTAATATTTGCAATGCTTGCATCCATATGCGAAACCGTTGCAATATAAAAAACAAATTTTACATGTAAACACACCCAAAAACTTTCCTGGGATCTTTGGTAGTAGAACAAGTGTATGCTCTGGATGGCCGTGATAGTCTTGTATTTGAGAGGGTAGCCTAGTGCACCACTCATGAAGAACAAAATCACAATGATGTTGGGAACACTTGTAAAACGGCACGTCGGTGATTGGTCTCAAGCATCCATTACATAGTAGTTCCACACTTTTCATGGGATCATGAAGAGGAACTGGCACATTAAGGAGCGTGTCAAAAAGAATCAGCGGGTGTGGATGACAAAACATTTCACCATCAATCTTCCTTTTAATAACTAATTCACCTTTGTTGATCAAATGGTGCATTAGAAGGTTGACACTCTCATCAGGAAATGGACAGCGAATTAGATTAGGATGATCCTCGTCTTTGAAATTTTTGTGAGTTTTGCCCCAACCTAATTAGTGAATCACATATTAAAAGTTAAACTTAAATTGACAAGCGCGATATCTAGTATTAAAAAGAAAAGCATAATTTCTCACCCGCAGGCATCAAGATAGAAGTCATAAATGCCTCTTTCCTTGAAGTCGCACAATCAACATGGACGTAATATCGGCATTTTTCGCATCTGTAATGCCACAAGTAAGAACTGTTAGGTAGTAGGTGAGGATCGAAATCTTTCTCACAAACTCTGCATTTGGGAAACAATCTGCCCATCTTTTCAATTAAAGGAAAGGAATAGGCAATGGCAAGTAAATGAGAATGACTAAAACTTCCATTTGTAGACTGTTGGATAAGTAATTTGGATGGAAGCAAAGCACAGTCCAAGTGGATCCTGAAACCAAAACAAGTGATACAATGGTAGAAGGTTCCACTACGTTCATTACCACATGCGTTACAACAACCTAATGTCATCCTACTCGAATAGCGTTGTAGTTGGTGAGGGTGACTTGGGTGCTCCATCTTTTGTTCGGACATAGTAGCACAGATTATGTCCATATAGAATTCATATGTGGAACAGTAGTACTTGTAGAACCCTTTTTCTCTCTCAAGTTGGCATATAGCACACTTCCATTTTTCATCATCGTACATGGTATATCTCACCAAGGTAAGATCGTGGTCAGGATGTAATGGGTGGTTTTGTTGGGTTTTAGGAAGTTGCGCACAGAATTTGTGTAGGGAATAGTCACACTCTTTGCAGGAGTAGTAACATATATGAAATGAATAGATCTCTTCCTCACACATCTCGCACTTGACAACATGGGGTCCTTCCACCACGCTATCATCTTTATATTCATCTTCATCTTCATCTTCATCTTCCTTGTCAGAGTTTTCGTTGTCGTGGTCAGGCTGCAATTGGACCAGGTGTAACAAATGCTCATGACTAAAGTGTTGAAGCTGCTCCATTACAACTACATAAAATAAAATTTATGTGTTATACAAAAATCATATGACCACAAATATCTTCACATTTAAAGATCTCAAGCTTCAACACAAGTATTTGGGTTGTCCAAATGAGGTATATTTCTCAAGTAATGCATAAATCTATGAAAACAAGACTGCTTTATATCAATACACATTAAATATGCCATACAAACTTTCACTTCACTTTTCATTTAACCATAACCAAATGAAACTTGATGCTCATAGAAAAATAGTTGGTGGATATAAAATTAAAAAATAAATGAATATAAATTATCATTTCTGAAAAAGAAGTCAAACGTTGGTTCTGTAATAAAGGGTTGTGTTCTCTTCCATCTTTCAATTGAATACAAATCAAGTAATTTCCAACTTTTTCAAAGAAGAATTAGAATTATCAAATGCCATTAAAATACCATACAACTAAAATATAAATAATAAACAGATTTATTCTTTTCTATTGAAAAATTTTGATGTTTGACTTCAACTAGAATATATTGTTATGATAATGAGCTGTTAAGAATATAAAAGTAAGTTAAAAATGAACCTTAAACCATAATTTCAACACACTCCATGTTTAGGTATGTCCCACATGCAATAGGATACGTGCTATGACATGTCCCACCTATATGCGGCTACGAGCCAAGGCACTAGGTACGCCTAGGCGGATATTTTTATCCAAAACCCAAAACCTGACCCGAATCTAAAGTCACTCGAACCCGAAATAGAGAATACTCGAACCCGACAACCCAAACCTTAAATTGGTCCGGTCAGCTTTTTTCAACAAAAAAACCAAACAACCCAACCCGACTGAACAATCCGAACATTTATTGTCTATTTCTTATAGATGCGTTTTGGTTTGGAGTTATTAGTATTTTGAAATATTAATTTTTGAGACTTTTGAGCATTATCATATCAAATCGTCAAAGATGTTTGAATTTTAATGATAGTTCTTTATGAGCACAATGAATTTTGATGATACACTGTGTAGAAAACATTTTTTTTCAATTTTACGTCTAACCCCAAAAAACCAATGTTTTAAAAGCCGGTACATACCGCCGGTTGAACCGGTTATATCAGATTTTCATAAGACAACCGGTATTTAGAACCCGGTATTTTTGGGCGGTTTGCTAGAACATCGTACCGTCGGTTTTTAAAAAAAATACCGGTTTAAACCGGCAACTGGTTTAAATCCAAGAGATTTTTGATATTTTTTACGACCCATATTTTAAAAAATGACTTTTAGCATAGCGGATAAAATTGAAACGAGCAAACACAGTTAACGACGATTCGTTAATCAATCAATTTTGTCTCATGCAAATCTAATGTTGGTTTATTTACATTATTTGTAATTGACTAATTTCGTATACAAAGTTCAAACTTTCTATCTTACTCGACCATTGTTCATGTGTGATATTTGGTTCAAGTGTGATGTTTATTAATGTACTTTTGGGTTATTTTTGAGTTTAAATTGTATTTATATGGAATTAAAGGTAAATTATTCAACCCGGTTGAACCTTCCGGTACATTCCGGTTCAACCGTTTGTACAAATTTTGAACTAAATCCAATACGAGTAAAGTACCGGTTTTTAAAACATTGCAAAAAACCAACAAACCAACCCGAACCCGAACAATCTGAGTCCAACCAACCAGAACTTTAAATTGGTCGGTTATTGGGTCATTTTTTCCTAGCAAAAAGCCCAAAAAAACCCGAAGAACGCCCTAGGTACACTACACCCCATAATCATCCTAGTATGATGTTGATTTTGAATATAGGTTCGACACACTGACTTAAAGCATTATTGTCAAAAAATACATATACAATCCGCTTTCCCTACACCTTATGTTTCTTTCATTTCCAAATTAATTCCATTATCTAAATATTAATCATCAAACTAGTAAAACTATAATAACTAGAAGAATGAGAGACATACCTACAATGTAGTATTCCAGAAGAAGCTTCTTCCTTAAATCAACAAATTGGATAAGGAAATTGTAAAAAGAAGAGAATGATAGATGTTTAGCGAATGAAGACAACAACTGAATGGAAGAATAAATAGAGTGGTGATTAAGAAAAGGAGATTCTTGGAGTAGTGAAATGGAAAACAATAACTTACTTTTGTGAACAATAAGGAACTACTTTCAACCAATCTGATAATTATATCATCCCGTTGTGCTCTTATAATTTTGGTCAATTTTTTGTTAGTTTAATTACGTGTCAAACGTCAATTGAGTGAAACATTTATTTTGTATGTCTTAGAAGTTCAATTTTGTTTGACACATTTGTCTATTTGATGTTTGTGTTGTATGACTACTTATGCAACATTTGATTATGTTAATGGTCTTATGTTTACAGTGTTCTTTAAACTTGAAACTATATGGTTGCGTCATGTTCTGGTTTATGTTTATTTACACAACCGGTAATGTTTATGGTGTGGTTAGACAATAAACAACCAATTTGAACAAACTTTATGGCAAATCAGATAAATGAAAAGGTTATACTAGACTTCATTAACATTAATAATCATACTCTATAACAAAATAGATCAATTTGGTAGGCTCAAACTTATCCCCTTGGGGATGAAGCACGTTTGGTGCAACCCTTTAAAAAAAATACAAAACCAATAGGATTTCGATTATTCATGATGTTTGAATAATAACGTCTTTTCCACGTACATAAATTACCTTGGTAATGATTACGAACAAAATTTGAGGCTCGTTGCCCGCATAGTCGTCAAATATCAAGGAAAGTAGAGAAGACGAATATGCCCTTACGTGTAATGTAAATAAACCCATAAATGTATAATATCATTAAGAGGATGCTTTAATACTAATATAACATTGGAAAACTAGAGGTTGATTTTAAATTTTCAAAGCAAAACCATCCAAAAAGGGGTTGCAGCGCAGCTTGTTGCCCGTTTAGCTGTCACCTCATTGTAATAGTTTGGCTGATGTTAATGTTACAATCAATTTTGTTTAAAAAAAACACTACACCATAGATGCAATATTAGCAAACTCCATATACTTGGGATGGATCTTCTTGAAGTTCAAGAATTATAACAGTGGTATAATACAATCCATAGTGACTTAACTAAACATGATAACATTAAGATTCTTTCGTCTTTTCTAGGGAACGAGAACGAGGGGAAGCCGAAATATTCTTAGGATGGATTTTCTTGAAAAGAGTCGGAAAGCAACATATCTTTGAAGATGCATCGTCATGGTCGTTATCGACTAAGGCTGCACGATGTTCATTGAAAGTTGTAACGCTGTTATTGCGACGGAGCTTAGCCAAATAGTAAGCTTGAGCAAAGGCTGAGCCAGATGCAGCCATTGACTCCAAATATGGGAAGATGGTGATGTTGTTGAGTATGAGCCATGACCATGAGAATGTGTATTTATAGGAATATTTAATATAACTGACTTCCGGACCACGTATAACTTTTTTTAAATTTGCCAATTTATTACATTATCTTTTGTTGCTTTTTTTTTTTGAACGGCGACTTTCTCAGTTAAGCGGTATCGCGACCGCAATGCGGCCCCACCACCACTCAGGCCGGACTATGTTGAAAAAAGTGAATTTTTTTTTTTTTTTTTAAGAAGTGAGTGATGGAAAGTGACTAGAGTCTAGACAAAAATGAAGTTTAAACCAAGTTCATCTAGATAGTCTTTATCTTGGGCTTCAAGAAAATTTGACTTTTGAAATTAAAGAAACCCAACAGAAGCTGTACTAGTGAATAATATTTGACCTGAAGTATTAGTGTATTGACATGTTAATTACGAAAATAAGTTCTTTAAATAGATCCTATGAATAAAATACACTAACTTCTATTTTAGAATTTAAAAAAAAAAAAATTCAGTACAGTAAGTTTTTCTAATATTGTGTAAAGAAAAGTTACTGGCCCAGAAACAGAATGATCAGTTGAAGTGTTGAACTTTACATCCGGCCGCCCAAAGAGACAGCGAGTCTCCTTTTATGTTTTACAAACAACAAAATCTTTATCTACCGATTAATCCGTTACAAAATGTTAATACTCACCACATTTCTACTTACCTACAAGCACAGACTATTCTTCATTGTCAAAAGTCAGACAAAAATGTCAATTCTAACATGCTCACCGCAACACAGATTCCTTTACAAACGAACGACCATCCACACTGCAACAGAAAATGTCGAAACAAGTATTATCGGTTATATTAGCAAAGAATAAGGTTCTATAAACTATTTAGAATGAGTAACTCACTTGTATTCAAGATGAATATTAATGCACCGAAAGTTATCTAAGCATTGTGTTATTGTAACACCGCTGTCAATAACATGATCCTGCTCCACATCTATCGGATCATAGGAGTACACCATCGTCTGTCAAAATTTAAAAAAAAAAAATTAGTAATCAGTACAAAAAACAGTGAATAAACCAAGTGGCCATTTTGGCCCGTTTACTTATGAATGGGCCGATTTGTCGCATACACCTGTTGCCAATGCGTAGGAGGATCCTCGGGTGCAGTAGAAAGTACAAGTACATCATCAGGATTGGCTTGTTTCCTCCGATAACTACCAGAAGGCTTTGTTTCAGCTGACTCCTCAACAGTTATAAGCGCTCGGGTCCACCAAACTTAACATCAAACCGAAATGCAAACCCATGGAAAGGAGCTGAAATAAAATAATATTAATATTCAAACAACTGCCAAATTAAGTTATCACAATATAAACAAAGGACTTTACCTCCAATCATAGATTGAAACTTAAAGTTTGATGTCACTGATTCTGCTTCTTTTTCTGTGACTGTATAACAATCCACATGCTTTACCTGGTTCCACCAAAATCAAAATTTATAATATATGAAAATAATATTAGTTTCTAGAATTGAAAATAGGTACCAAATGAGGCCATGTAAGAACATTTTCTCCACTGATTGTCTCTACAGATGGCACCTCGAACGCACAACGTTTTGCTACTTGCATTATTGGAGACACTGCAATATATATGAAATTATTAATATTACACATACATGAGGTTGGTAAGTTAAACTCAGATTTATCTTTTTAACTCACTGTCAATCCCATAGACATTCCGCCAGAAATCAACACTTTCTGCATATCGATCGGGATTTGTAACAGGGGCCATGTATAGCTGCAGAAATGCAAGTAAAAAGTATTAAAATTTATAAAAGATCAGCTTAATCATATTGTTTAAAAGCTATAAATGTTGACAATAATGTAGAAATTAGGTGAACTATACAATTGCATTTGAAGGAAGAATAAGGCCGCCAGGTTTTAACCAGCGGTCTCTGGCAACAATAACACTCCTAAGCATGCTCTACAATACAAAAAATGGAAAGTATAAAAGAAATAATAGATAAAAAAATATGATTAATAACTTGGGAAATGAATAATAAATAAACAATCACCTCATAGAAAAGCATATAACCCATCCACTCAGAAACCATAACATCAACCTTTTCATCAATTTGAACGTGCTGCATTAAGAGAATATGATATCAAAATTTGGATGACAAAAAAATTTAAAAACTTATAATCACAATTTATGTGCCTCCATACGTTCTTGTAAAACAACGATTATGTCAGAGAGATTATTTGCCTTGACAATTTCCTTTGCCTATTTCAATATTTGAATATAGATAAGACTAAAATATGATGGAAACGTCATTAACAGCATGATACAAACTGCTAGAAGTGGCAAGACATACATGATTCGCTATATCACTGGCATCCACTGCATAAACCTGGTAAAAATATAGTCAATGCAGAAAAAAGTTTATAAGTTACAATATTTCTTGCCATAAAATTTATAAAAGCTCCTGAAGAATTTAATCATTTCAAATATAATCACTCGTCAAAAAACTTACTCGTCTTGCTCCTGCTTGAGCACAAAATATTGAGAGGATGCCTGTACCACAGCCAACATCTAAAACAACCTATAATACAAGCAATTAAAATAAACATAATATATTAAAATGGGCAAACAAAAGAAGCTGAAATGACCTTAATATCACTGTTAAAATGCAAACAATAGTCAAGACTGCTCTCACATCCATAATATTATGGTTTACCAAAATGTTAAATAATTATATTATGCATGTGCTTTCTTCAATGTAACATGAGCACAAGAGAGCATCATGTTATCCTACAATCTGATAAGTTCTTTAATTAAATATTTCAAACTATTAATAGAAATTCAATATTAAAACTGATCAAGGCTCTAAAACTATAAAAACTTGAGTATTTTCTTACTTTGCCTTCAATAAGACTCTGATGATGTATAATAGCATTCCTGTAAGCTTCTGTCCTCACATGATCCTGCAGAATGAAATTAATTAGACATGCAGAATGCAGTGTAAAGAATCCAACATTATGCCAAACTGCTACAACTACAAGTACAAAATGCAGAAATTGTGTAATCTAGAATTATTTATTGGTTAAAAAGTCATAACTCAAAGTATATCCTCTACAATTATACATAGCCAGATTTGATCAAGCAACTGTCACAAGTCACAACATGCTGAAATCTTCATACCTAATGCAAGAAGCAGAACCAAAACTATATAGTTCTATGCATCTTTGTTAATACACACATGGTTACAAATTCAGTGCCAAGAAACCAACACTATGACAAAAACACTGGAGAAAATTATATATTGCTTGAAAAGTCATACCTGAAATTGTACAGTCTACAGCTATGCATAACCAAATTTAATCAAAGAAACTTGTTGATACTCTTAATAGATCATATAATTTTACTCATTATTGATAATATACCCATTATTTATATGACAACAAAACTATGAACATGTGATACAAATTTTTAGAAACATAATTTTTTACTGGACACTATGGTTTCAATGCCAACAAGTTGTTATCTGAAATCACAAATCAATTACCAGAACATTTTATGAACCCTAAACACGAACTTTGACTGCTATGTGGCGAGAAACGAGATAGGGATACCAAAAGCATAAGATTAACAACGAATTGCAGAAGTACCTTGATCATCTCTTCATGTACAAAACAAGAATCTAAGATCATATACTTATTATTGATAATTTGATAGTGCATACATGGTTACACATCCTAATTACATTCATTATTATAATGACAACAAAACTATGAACATGTAATACAAATTATCTAACAGTTGAGGTTATACTTGGCAGAATAAAGAGCCGTTACAAGGATCCTTAACTGTTAGATGCATACATTTTTTTATTTTTACAGGACACTAAATTGCACCAATACATTCATCATGATTTCAGTGACAACAAGCTGTTATCTAAAATCACAAATCCTCCACATAGCAGAAATTTTATGAACCCAAAACACGAACTTTGACCGCTATGTGAAGCAACAGAAAGAACACCGATTAATCATAAAAGAAATCAATAATGCAGGCAGATAAATCACAGAAAAAACTTCTACTCACTGTACACCAATAATATTTTGATACTCTTACTAGAACATATACTTCTACTCATTATTATTATTACACACATTGTTACACATTCTAGATACACTAACTTACAATAAACCACAACAATAACATAATAATAATAATAATAATAATAATAATAATAATAATAATAATAATAATAAGAGTACGTACCTTGATCATGTCTTCATGAGTTCCAACGTGCGCGTACGAGTGAAAGTAAGCGCTCTCATAATCGACACGAGGCGGCGGTGCGACTACAAACCGTGGATCCGGAACGATAGTCCTACGTGGCCGGCGAGATGACTTACGTGCAGGCCTCCTGCCGCCGCCGCCGCTGTCGCAGAGCTGGCGGCTGTTGCTGTTGTTGTTGTCGTCACCGGGACTGCCACCGAGCTGGTGGTTGTTGCTATTGCTGTTGTTGTTGTTGTTATCGTCACCGGAGCTGCCGCCCGGTGTTGACGTTGATCCTTGACCTTCCATGGCGTTCGGTTTCGAGTTACATGTAAACGGTTAGTAACTAACTGACTGACTAACTGCTTTGGTGTGTAGGTGTAACTGACTAATGGTGGTGGGACCAGTTGATATATGAGGTGTGATATGATGTGATATAAACTGATTTAACGGAAATTGTAACGGAAAGATATGGTGAGAACGAAATGAAATGGAATAAACGTATGGAGAAAACCATAACAACGAGCGTGCGGTGGAGTGGTAAGGAGTCAATGGCCCATGTTTAATTCATGCCTTAAACATTTAGTTTCAGGGTTCCAGTTTAGTATTGGTACACTCATTTATCGTTAGACCTGAGATATATATTAGAACTTTCGTTTACTATAGGCTATTTTTTGATCAGTGTCAATCACTGTCGCGTAACTGCCAGTTATAAAGGCATTGGTTGGGAAAGTTCAGTAAGAGTTGTATGTAATTAGATGGGATTCACTAGGGTGATGGTGAGATGTTGGATGAGTAGGTAGTGTTTACTAATTAGATCATTAAATTGAACAAGTTTTAACTCATTGCATTGTCGTGCATTCGAATGAGTGTTCACGGAAGCTGGAATTAAGTAAGGGTTCACCGGATGAAATGGAATAGACGTACCGAGAAAATTACTGTTGTTGTTGTCGTTGTCGTAATAATGGAACGGTTGAGTTTTCTTTTAACTGAAAATCGTAAATTACGGTTTTGTTCGGTTCAGCTTATACGGTTTTGTAAAAATCGCTAGTCGCTAGTCTGGCAATTGGGTGGAGATTGACGATTAATCGGTATTTATCAGGACTAATCGGGATCAACCAGGATTAATCCACATTTGATCAGGATTAAGGCTATCAGGTATTGATGCCGGATTGCCGCTAAGGAGCTGGCCTGGCGACCGGTGCCGGCAGCAAACACCGCCCCGGGCTAGTTGGTGCCGCCCGGCGATGAGAATTTTATGGAAAATTCACCACCCCAAAATGTCGCTAGGATTCTTCCTTGCAGTCTTACACAATTATTCAATAGTTTTTTGTTGAAATTTTTAGAAAAATAATAGAGGAAGAAGAATATAGAGACGGGCAGTATATAATTTTAGGTTATTATTTTTTTTCGAATAAACAGGTATGGAGATGAATAGATGATGGCTGCGTTTATGAAGGGGATGATGATTAAACTTTTTTTTTTGTTTTTTTTTTCATAATTGGGCTTCTTTTTTTTTTTCAGAATTGGGCTTATATCCAGTTATTAGTTTCAACCATTAACCACTAAAATTCGGTTATGAAAGACATTGTGTTTAACTGATAAATGTGATTTATTTTTAATTTTAGTTATATTAAATTAATTTTAGTAATATAAATATTATTATTTTATTAGTAGTAGAAATATTATTATTTTATTTGGAAAGTGATGAATTGGTAAATTGGTGTCAATTTCCATGATATTGTAGAAGAAAATGAAATAAAGTAGGGTATGATGTGACCAGGGCCGGCTTCGAGAAAGCAAAAAAACTTTTGGGCCGAAGGCAAAAAAATTTTTGTACCTTAAGTAAAAGGAGTATTTTGTTGGGTTTAAACGGTTTAATTTTTATATGGGCTTTGGTTGGTTATAATTTGGGTTGTGTAAAAAACTTTTGAATAAAAGAAGAATTAAACATGTCTCAAGTGAGGTTAGAACCCACAACCTCTTCCTCTTGGTTGTAAGTAATACCTATATGTCACCAGACCAAGCTAGTGGTTATGTAATTGTGTTTAAACATTATATATACATATTGTTTTTAATAAAAATACATATAGTTTTTTTCAAAAAAAAAAAATTCGGGCCTAACGAGGTGTCGGGCTTGTGGCCGTCGACCACCAAGCCACCCCCGAGGGCCGTCCCTGGATGTGACGCTAACGTGGCACTGTAAAGCAAGAATCAAAATGGCATCCATACCATATAGTCTAATCAATGATCAATCGCCATAAAGACGGAATTTTTACAACACTGAGTTTATGTATGCTTCAAAACAAGCCGCACTGAAAGTATTTGTTGTAGTAGTTATTATGGAAATTCATTATTTTTGGGCCAAGGCCCGAGAGATCATTATTTTGAGTAACTTATTTCGGGCTTAAACATTTTGAGCTTAAACGTAACACAAAAAATCAACCCGTGATCGAACTGAAACGTACGAAAAACAAAAAGTGAGAAACCGAAATGGAACGTTTTGTAGAACCATAATTTCAATTTGGTTGGGCGCACTTTTATAATTTTACCTTGAAAACTCGTACAATTATCGTTAGCCACACTCACGAATGATGTAAATACTACTGGCCGTAAGTGATCTGGTTCTCGTAGATGAACTATTCATCTTAAATTTATAATTATACATTTTCGGGAGACATTCAGCTTTGTTAGATGCGATTTTACATTGAGATGCATGTCAAATGTCATTAGAGAGATCACTTACGGCCATATGCATGTCAAATGTCATTAGATTCAATTAGGTAAATTGATCAGGAATGTATATGAATACTAACTATTCTCATTGTTTTCAAAGTTCAAGGACAGAGGTTGCTCGCTGATAGATTCATTTATATTGAATATTTTATTGGACTAAAGCTTCCAGTCAGAACCTACTCAGAATTTCGAGCAGCATTCTCGGTTTCTCATGGAACCCTACCTCTATGTTTATTTTAAGGTGAGCTTATCATTTGTTAATAGAAAGATTCATTTTTGTATCCATTTAAGTTATATTAATGTAATCCGATTATAATGAAAACATATATAATTTCTTTTATTATTCAAATTAGAATTTAAATTATACTTACTTTCATGGGCAGTAACTCTCCAATTAGAATGGTTGACTTTTTAAAGCCAAACTCTTTACTTTACAAACTCAGTTTTGAAATTGTTTTATGATCAAAACAATACTGCTACCATTGTTTAAACAACTTTTTAAAATGCACATAAATTAGAAAATTATTATTTACATGGTTGGATAAAACTTTCCAATAGCAATTGTAGTCAAAACATGGATTGAGATCAAAACAATGCTGATTGGAAGAGGTATTGCAGTTGACAACCATGAGTAAATATTAGTTTGGCAATAGCGGCTATTATATGGTAGGTTATTAACGTGTTCTCGGGTTTGCAAAGTTCATTATCATTAAATTAAATTGTCGAAACATAAAATTGCTTTAGGTATTACAAAATTGATCATTCTTGGGTTATCAGGAGGTATAGAGGACATAACTAGGTATGGATAGTTTATATGTCAAGGTACTTATAACCTGCTTCGTTGTTTCCATCATAAAAATGGTTCTGTTTGAATAGAAAGTGAGTTGGTTTTGATGTTTGCAGGTGGAGACAACTAATGATTATGATGAATATTATATCTAGCAGGTATCCACATTTGGGTTTGCACAAGGGAGTTGATTAATTTGTAGTGAAATCTTTTAGATTTCTGAATACCATGGACATATACTTTTTTTTAAAACCCTTTTGAATTTAGTATGTATATTCCTCTGTTTTTGCCCCATTTGATGCTTTCTTTATCAATAAAATAAGAACATGAATGCAATGAAACCTATACGGTTGAATATATATATGTGTGTGAAACTGGTCAAATTAAAGAACTTGAATTTTGTTTATTTTTACTTTTTCTATATTTGCTTCAGGTACATGAAAAAAACGTTCTCCTTTGTAAAGTTAAGAAAAACATCAGTGATATTTTTAGCAGGTAAATTATCATTTCATCTTTTTTTAATTTTACCCATTTACTCATTAACATGCTGATTGGGTTTTGGGCTATTGCTTAAGGGTATGGGTTTGATGGTAGGATGGAATTAGAATGAGCACATCAGTATAGCTGTTTCTTCTTACCTTGATACAAACATGAAGTCAGGTAGATGGAGTTAATAATTTTCATGTATGTTTCATTCATTTGAATATTGGGCAACACCATCAATAATATATCATTTTTGACATTCAGGTGGTGATCGGAGACAGCAAAGAAGCTGATAAAACAACAGGTCTAGCAACATACTGGATTTTTAAAGGACCACATGTGAAGGTGCATTTTCATTTTTTACTTTATAATAAAATCTTTCTGCCTGAGTCCACTTCAAAATGAGTCCTTGGTTCACCAATATGTAGTTTCAAAATGATCTGATTAGTAGTTGGTTCTTGCTAAGTGGTGGCTGTATAAATTTCAACGTGGTTTTGACCCGTTTTATCCTAACAACAACAGTCATTATGCAACCAATGACTAACATGGATTCCCACACACAATTAGCGGTCATTTTTAACAACTCTATACGATCTAGGGTGGCTAAACGGGTCGTGTTCGCGGGTTTGCAGATCCAACCCGACACAAGCCTGAAAATTTGATATGAACCTGAACCTGAACACGACCCAAACCCGAAAATCATGAAATACACGTGAACCCGAACATGACCCGTTTTACATTTTACATTTTACAACACAACATACAAATTCATATAAAACTCTTTCATTTTAGTTATAAAATATTATGTTACTTTTCTTTTTAGTTTTAAATATTGACATAAAATGCCAAACTAATTTAATCTATTACATAAAACTCATTGTAAAAATATTATAAAAAATAAATAGAAACTAAGTTTTAACCGGTCAACCAGCGAACTAGCCATCTTGACTGAATTCGACCCCGTTTAGCTAAACGAATTTGCAGGTTCAACCCAAACTGACTCAAAGCTGTTTAGACTAAACCCAAACCCGTTAATTTCGTGTTGGGCTTTTGTGTCGTGTCACTTGACAGCCCTAATACCATCCATGAGCAACCATTTAACTGTATATATCAGAGTAAAGGAATCCAAGACTGTATTGTAACTCTTCACATCATGAGGCCATTGATCTTAGATGGAGCAATCATTATCCTTATAAAAATAGATAATCCCCACCATTCTTAAGTTGCAATGGATTCAAACTCTACTGCTATTCTATACCCCACACCACAATTGCCATAAATTACCATATTTTAGCTGCAATGGCTTATATTAATTACATCTGTTTTGTACCAAGTTTTTTAATAAATTGAGTTTTGCGGTTGCAGAATTCAAAAGATAAAAAGGATAGAAGAAAGCTAGAAATAAGGGTTAAGAGAAGCTTTTAGCTCCAGGAAAGCAGAGCCATCCAAGAATTCAAAATTAAATTAGAATCTAGAAAGGGGACACAAATTGAAGCTTGCACATATGTTCAATATTCTCTAGAGGTGGTAAAATGGCTGGGTTGTTTGGTTAACGGGTCACACAGTATGGTATCGATATCATAACGTAATCCAAATTCTAGCTGCAATGCGCGGGGTATTTTACTAATATATGGTCATGTGTCGTAGATATTTATGGTTGTTTGATTGTCTCCTTAATTCTTTTTTAAGAGTTTTGGGAGCGGGGATTCTACCTACTAGTTGATTATTAAAAACCGGAATAATACCCTATTATTCTACCTTCATCTGATTTCAATGTATTAAAATCTTTAAATTGTGCAAAATATATGTTAAAAGAAGTTAATAAAAAATATTTAATATCTTTCTTCTATTGTTAGTGTAAAACGACATGCAAATGTGTACAATCACATGTTTGATTATATAAAATAGTGTTCTATGTACCTGGCGCGTTGCGCTCGGGCAGGTCGATAAAGACCATGGTAAAACCTAAGCGTTGAGGCAATATGTCAATAAAAATTCGGACAGTTTCGTTACGTGCGTCACTATACAAGGACTAAAACAAAAAAAAATTATAGAAATTGAGGTGGACCAATGGGTTGGCATCGGTCGGGAAAACTCCAGCATGGGTAAAACCCCATGTTGCCGATCCCTGGGGTTTAGGAGGTGAGCCTACGCAAATTCGGTCAATTTTAGTCACGTTCATTATGGTACCAGAACTTGAACAAAAAAATGAGCATCGGTCGGTTTTCGTTACGTACGTTACAATACTAGAACTAAAACAAAACACAGTGAGTCTACGTGAATTCAATCTATTTCCGCCAGGGACTTTACGGTACCAGAACTTAAAAAAAAAACAAAAACAAAACAGAATGGGCATTTGGTTGGTTTTTGTTACATTTGTTGTAGACCGAAACAAAAACCAAAACAAAAACAAAACAATACAATACAATATATATATATATACACACACACGTCTAGCACCAATAAGGTGCCGCCAAGTGGCCCAATGGGCCCTTGCGGCAGCAAAACTCTTATTTGTTACGATACCGAAACTATAGCAAAAAGGTTAGTAAAACCCGAGCGTTGCGATGATGTGTCAGTAAAACGGGATGTTGGTAAAACCCGATGTTGAGGCGGTGAGTGAACGCAAATTCGGTCAGTTTCGGTTACCTTCATTACGGTACTGGAACTAAAACAAAAGGGTCGATAAACACGTGCGATTGGTAAAAACCAAGCGATAACAAAAGGGTTGGTAAACCCGTGCGGTTGGTAAAAGCCGAGTGTTGTCGGTCCTAGATGGAGTGTCGACCCAAATTCGGTGGGTATCCATTACATTTGTTATGATATTGAAACGGAAAACAAAAAGAAAAAAATGGCATGAACCAATAGCATTTCATCACTCGGCCCAATCGTAACTAATGCAGCACCAAACTTGTAATTTATACTAAACTAATGTTGTATCCCGCGCGTTGCGCAGGGCAGCACGTAAAACACCAGCATTGTAACCAGGGAAAAGTTGAGCGATACAACGACTATTTGACGTGAATTCGGCCAGTGTTGTTATGTTCGTTATGGTAGTGACATTGTTGGTAAAACTTAAGGAATAAAATCCAAAAAATAAGTTATTCAAATAACATATTAAAAAAATAAAATATTTAAATTGACGATTATTTGGTCGGTAAGATCGGACTAGTAAAACCCAAGCGTCGTTGGTCCCGGGCATTTAGGTGGTAACTCAACACGAATTCGGTGGGTTTCGGTTATGGTACCGGAGCCAAAAAAGACATAAAATTGAGGTAGATCATTGGAATGGCGTCAGACGGCATTGGTAAAACTTGAACGTTTTCGGACCTTGCATTGAGGCGTTGAGTTTACGCGAATTTGGCCGGAAATCCGTCACGTTTGCTACAGCACTTAAATTAAAAATAAAAAAACACAATTAGCATCCGGTCAGCTTCCTTTATGTTCGTTAAGATACTGAAACTAAAAAACAAACAACAAAATAAATAAATCAATAAGGTGTCGTCAAATGACACAATGATGACTTAGCGTCACCAAACTTCTTAATTATATCTATTAGATAATAGATAATAGTATAAATTTGTATTATAACAATATAAAATTAATAAGATAGTGCTAACCAAGAAAGAGGAAACATGTAACAAACGTCAAAAACTAATGCATAAACATAAAATCTGCAAACATCCCACGATCTTCACGACATATCCATCTTCCCATGTTCCACAACTAATTTGGTCAACACATTTAACCTGCTACACGTGACACGTGAACAAATTAAGGTAAAGGCAGGAGGAACTAATTAAGCCTCATGGATGACAATAGCGTTTTTCACACACCAATAATGACTTGCAAACTTGCACGTGAAGCACTTAAAGATCATATCATGTTGTAATTTTTTATGACAAACATTGCATTGCCCATCATAATTCGTCCCTTGTACAAAGGTGACAGGGTGCGGGTGTTCTTTGGTCTTATATCTTCCTCCAAACTTAACATTGAAATATCTAAAGACAGATCCCTCTAACCAGTAATCTGCAGAGCGCTCACATTGATGTTTTACAGGGGCGCAAGCAGTGTGCATAGACGACGCACACATGCTGCAATGATAGAACCACCGGTTCGGGTTTAATTTATCCTCACAAATCTCACAAAAGTATTCGCCACTATGGTTCTCAGCTGGATAGTATCTTAGACTCAATGCATGTTTATCGTACTTGTGCCTAATTGTTCGAGGTAATAACAAAGCACACTTCGTATGCAGATAGAAATCACAAGTGGGACAATGGAATCCCGTAGTATCTTTCCACCTCCACGACCCCCGACATGCCTTACAATCATTTGTATGTGGTGAAGCTTTAATTCTTAGGAGGAGATGATTAGGGTGAGCGTCATGTGTGATTTCATCAGGTATGAAGCCACAATTTATACCCACGTAATATTTGCAATGCTTGCATCCATATGCGAAACCGTTGCAATATAAAAAACAAATTTTACATGTAAACACACCCAAAAACTTTCCTGGGATCTTTGGTAGTAGAACAAGTGTATGCTCTGGATGGCCGTGATAGTCTTGTATTTGAGAGGGTAGCCTAGTGCACCACTCATGAAGAACAAAATCACAATGATGTTGGGAACACTTGTAAAACGGCACGTCGGTGATTGGTCTCAAGCATCCATTACATAGTAGTTCCACACTTTTCATGGGATCATGAAGAGGAACTGGCACATTAAGGAGCGTGTCAAAAAGAATCAGCGGGTGTGGATGACAAAACATTTCACCATCAATCTTCCTTTTAATAACTAATTCACCTTTGTTGATCAAATGGTGCATTAGAAGGTTGACACTCTCATCAGGAAATGGACAGCGAATTAGATTAGGATGATCCTCGTCTTTGAAATTTTTGTGAGTTTTGCCCCAACCTAATTAGTGAATCACATATTAAAAGTTAAACTTAAATTGACAAGCGCGATATCTAGTATTAAAAAGAAAAGCATAATTTCTCACCCGCAGGCATCAAGATAGAAGTCATAAATGCCTCTTTCCTTGAAGTCGCACAATCAACATGGACGTAATATCGGCATTTTTCGCATCTGTAATGCCACAAGTAAGAACTGTTAAGTAGTCCGTGAGAATCGAAATCTTTCTCACAAACTCTGCATTTGGGAAAGAATCTGTCCATCATTTCAATAAAAGGAAAGGAATAGGCAATGGCAAGTAAATGAGAATGACTAAAACTTCCATTTGTAGACTGTTGGATAAGTAATTTGGATGGAAGCAAAGCACAGTCCAAGTGGATCCTGAAACAAAAACAAGTGATACAATGGTAGAAGGTTCCACTATGTTCATTACCACAAGCGTTACAACAACCTAATGTCATCCTACTCGAATAGCGTTGTAGTTGGTGAGGGTGACTTGGGTGCTCCATCTTTTGTTCGGACATAGTAGCACAGATTATGTCCATATGGAATTCATATGTGGAACAGTAGTACTTGTAGAACCCTTTTTCTCTCTCAAGTTGGCATATAGCACACTTCCATTTTTCATCATCGTACATGGTATATCTCACCAAGGTAAGATCGTGGTCAGGATGTAATGGGTGGTTTTGTTGGGTTTTAGGAAGTTGCGCACAGAATTTGTGTAGGGAATAGTCACACTCTTTGCAGGAGTAGTAACATATATGAAATGAATAGATCTCTTCCTCACACATCTCGCACTTGACAACATGGGGTCCTTCCACCACGCTATCATCTTTATATTCATCTTCATCTTCATCTTCATCTTCCTTGTCAGAGTTTTCGTTGTCGTGGTCAGGCTGCAATTGGACCAGGTGTAACAAATGCTCATGACTAAAGTGTTGAAGCTGCTCCATTACAACTACATAAAATAAAATTTATGTGTTATACAAAAATCATATGACCACAAATATCTTCACATTTAAAGATCTCAAGCTTCAACACAAGTATTTGGGTTGTCCAAATGAGGTATATTTCTCAAGTAATGCATAAATCTATGAAAACAAGACTGCTTTATATCAATACACATTAAATATGCCATACAAACTTTCACTTCACTTTTCATTTAACCATAACCAAATGAAACTTGATGCTCATAGAAAAATAGTTGGTGGATATAAAATTAAAAAATAAATGAATATAAATTATCATTTCTGAAAAAGAAGTCAAAACGTTGGTTCTGTAATAAAGGGTTGTGTTCTCTTCCATCTTTCAATTGAATACAAATCAAGTAATTTCCAACTTTTTCAAAGAAGAATTAGAATTATCAAATGCCATTAAAATATCATACAACTAAAATATAAATAATAAACAGATTTATTCTTTTCTATTGAAAAATTTTGATGTTTGACTTCAACTAGAATATATTGTTATGATAATGAGCTGTTAAGAATATAAAAGTAAGTTAAAAATGAACCTTAAACCATAATTCCAACACACTCCATGTTTAGGTATGTCCCACATGCAATAGGATACGTGCTATGACATGTCCCACCTATATGCGGCTACGAGCCAAGGCACTAGGTACGCCTAGGCGGATATTTTTATCCAAAACCCAAAACCTTACCCGAATCTAAAGTCACTCGAACCCGAAATAGAGAATACTCGAACCCGACAACCCAAACCTTAAATTGGTCCGGTCAGCTTTTTTCAACAAAAAAAACAAACAACCCGACCCGACTGAACAATCCGAACATTTATTGTCTATTTCTTATAGATGCGTTTTGGTTTGGAGTTATTAGTATTTTGAAATATTAATTTTTGAGACTTTTGAGCATTATCATATCAAATCGTCAAAGATGTTTGAATTTTAATGATAGTTCTTTATGAGCACAATGAATTTTGATGATACACTGTGTAGAAAACATTTTTTTTCAATTTTACGTCTAAACCCAAAAAACCAATGTTTTAAAAGCCGGTACATACCGCCGGTTGAACCGGTTATATCAGATTTTCATAAGACAACCGGTATTTAGAACCCGGTATTTTTGGGCGGTTTGCTAGAACATCGTACCGTCGGTTTTTAAAAAAAATACCGGTTTAAACCGGCAACTGGTTTAAATCCAAGAGATTTTTGATATTTTTTACGACCCATATTTTAAAAAATGACTTTTAGCATAGCGGATAAAATTGAAACGAGCAAACACAGTTAACGACGATTCGTTAATCAATCAATTTTGTCTCATGCAAATCTAATGTTGGTTTATTTACATTATTTGTAATTGACTAATTTCGTATACAAAGTTCAAACTTTCTATCTTACTCGACCATTGTTCATGTGTGATATTTGGTTCAAGTGTGATGTTTATTAATGTACTTTTGGGTTATTTTTGAGTTTAAATTGTATTTATATGGAATTAAAGGTAAATTATTCAACCCGGTTGAACCTTCCGGTTCAACCGTTTGTACAAATTTTGAACTAAATCCTATACGAGTAAAGTACCGGTTTTTAAAACATTGCAAAAAACCAACAAACCAACCCGAACCCGAACAATCTGAGTCCAACCAACCAGAACTTTAAATTGGTCGGTTATCGGGTCATTTTTTCCTAGCAAAAAGCCCAAAAAAACCCGAAGAACGCCCTAGGTACACTACACCCCATAATCATCCTAGTATGATGTTGATTTTGAATATAGGTTCGACACACTGACTTAAAGCATTATTGTCAAAAAATACATATACAATCCGCTTTCCCTACGCCTTATGTTTCTTTCATTTCCAAATTAATTCCATTATCTAAATATTAATCATCAAACTAGTAAAACTATAATAACTAGAAGAATGAGAGACATACCTACAATGTAGTATTCCAGAAGAAGCTTCTTCCTTAAATCAACAAATTGGATATGGAAATTGTAAAAAGAAGAGAATGATAGATGTTTAGCGAATGAAGACAACAACTGAATGGAAGAATAAATAGAGTGGTGATTAAGAAAAGGAGATTCTTGGAGTAGTGAAATGGAAAACAATAACTTACTTTTGTGAACAATAAGGAACTACTTTCAACCAATCTGATATAATTATCAGATTGGTTGAAAGTAGTTCCTTATTGTTCACAAAAGTAAGTTATTGTTTTCCATTTCACTACTCCAAGAATCTCCTTTTCTTAATCACCACTCTATTTAACCATCATTACAAACAACTTTTGTTAGATCATAAGTATCTATGTTGCATTGTTGTGTGATATAGTCGTATAAGTGTGTGTATGTGGATCATGATGGAAGTGATATAGCAAAATTTACCAAATGAGCCATCATTGTTAGTTTCATCATGGATCAAGTTGTGATAAAAGTTTTCATATTCTTACGGTATAATAAAACATTAAAACAATATGACAAGATGTAAATAAAAAGAGTTACACCAGCACATGATTATTATGTTAGCCCTTGACCACAAAGGAGCTATTTTGGGTGAAGAGCAGCTCGATCGAGTATGTTGCTATTATGATATTCAATGCGAAATAAACAATATGATTGCCGGAATTTTTAAGATTGTCAAATGGTAAATCAAGAATCTGGTTTTGTTTATACCAAATTCCGTTAAAAAAAAAAAGACGAAAACGCCCTTTTGTAAGACAAAAATGCACTTGAACTAGCTTATTAAAAAGCGGTAATTATAATTATTAAAAAAAAAAAAACTATGGCGGGTCGTTTTACAATGTTTCAGCATGGTTGGGCTATGGTATGTCTAGGTTTGTTTACCACAGTCTTGGTTTTAAAAGGTGTAAGACGCTTCAAAACACTTAAGTCTGCGCTAGGTGAATGCAAGAGCCATATACGAGAATTGTTCAATATTTTCAAAATACTTATGCATTAATGATTTAATGAGATAGCGGGTAGGCGGTTTTGCAACAGCACGTCACACTTAATTGTTATATCTTCTAGGCTCTAGCAATGATACTATAATCACAACAGCTATATTTGTAGTACAACAGAGTGAACCTGCTGGATGCATTTTTATATTTATGGCCATATTAGTATTGCTTACAAAGGCTATATATTGTAGTCTGTATATTGATTGCAATATTTACCAGCAAATGGGTCACATCTACTGATTTTTTAAACTAAACATGTAACTGGACAAAGACATAAAAGCTATAAAATCACTATATATCTTTGCTTACAAACGATTTACGAACAAAACAACATAACATGTCAAGAACTCACATTTGTTTAGAAACAAACTCTACAATGTACATTTTTCTTTATTTCTTCACCTTTTACTTTCAAAAGGTTAAAAAATGGTATGCACGCTAAAAAAAACACAACTTTAACTCTCTGGCACAGGATTCACCTGTTCTTGAGGACTTGGTAATTGGTCGTTTTCCTCGGTTATTGGGTCATTAGCAACCGTATCGAAAGACGGTTATATCGGGATCCACAAAGTATTCGCCTTTTTTGAAGACACAGAAGGCAGTGTGCGACACAACCATGAGTCTGATGGTTTTTTTGGCAGTGGCGGTGGAGCAGGGTTCTCGAAAGACTTAGTATCATAACCTTTCAGTTTCAGGTTACCTTTAACATCATCATCAAACCATTCTGATTCATAATCAAAACCTTTGCACTTACTGGTTTTCATATCATGTTTTGATTCATCAGACTCCAAAGGTTCACTGAAGCTGGATTGAGGTTTTGTACACGATGGCATTGAGTTTTCTTTTGGAGATTCGGCTACATAAACAGTATCGACATAAAGTGTCTTCTCAAATATAGAATCTTGACTGTCTGTTTCTGTAATTTCACTTATCTTCTTCTTATCAGCTAGTAGTTCTCTAAAGCTTGTACCCTTTTTCTTTGAGCTTGAATCACTCTGTTCCGAAACAGTAGATTGAATCGACCCGCTGTGATCAACTGAAATCAACGGTCCTTGCAGACGGTTGTAGAGCTTTGATCCTTCTAAGTTTGCAGGTTCACTGGATTCTATCTTCAAAACATTACTCCATGATCTATGCTTATATTCACCACTCCTTGCAGGCTAAGATAAATAGATTAAAAACATTTGATTAGTATCTATTAGTTAAATTAATAGTTAAATAACCGATTATGTAAGAAAAGATTCTAAGATACCTCACTAACAGTTTCTCTGAAAGAACAACTCGAAGAACAGCTTGCTTGAGTTCTACATGCAGAAAAAATCGGTAATTTGGCCTTAATACACGCTCCATTAGCAGAGCGAAAACGTGGAATTAATCCACAAAACTTAGATGATTTAGGTCCATGTTCACGGTACTCATAATCACTGTCATAATCATCTTCTTCACCATTATGATTATTATCCATATTCACTGATTTCTTCTCTTTAACAGCTATTTTCTTGGGAGTAAGTTGAGGTGCATCAGAAGCCATTGCTCTTGCAGCAGGAAGAAACCGACTCAACATGAAATCCTTCACTTTCAGGTCGGCCCGAATGAGCCCAGACGGCTTCACATCCGACCCAGTTCCACCTAAACCACTTGAACTACAATTATTGAACGATGTTCCGCCTGATGAAGGCGTATCAAGTGCATCTATATACGCTTCACCACTATCATTATTATCTTCTTCAGCATCATTCGGAGAACCAGAACTTTGTTTCTTGGTTGATTTTGAACATTCTGGTTTACTTATCTTATTCCTACGCTTAAACAACCTCGCTGCAGGAACCTTCGGGCTTCCAACGATCTGAATCTGCTTATTGTTTTCACTCTTGGGCCTTCCTGGACTGTGTTCCCACCCGAAAGGAACACTTCCTGACTTCACCTTAGTCTTTGATGTTGATCCACTTTTACAAGATTCTATCGGAGATCTAACCGGAATCTGACTTTCATTCTTTCTGTTTTCAATCTTCCGGGAGGATGAGATCGACGAGAATCGCCTCACCGACAGAAGTGGCCGGTTAATATTCAATCCGTTATTCTCCATTATACAAACAGTTTAATCAAATTTACTGCATCAAAAGACAAGTTCATTATTACATTATTCATTATTATGTTGCCTTGTCAAAGATATAGTCCAATATAGAGATGCAAATCTTAACCAGTTAACCGAACCAAGACAGGAAACCGAAACCAATTATTCAACCGGTACAGTAGAAACCGGTTAGTAGCTGACTGAAACCCATTTTTAGGATCCGGTTTGGACTTTTGAGACAGGAACCTATTTGTAACAGGTTAACCGATTATAAGTCAATACGGTTAATGCTAATAAGGCTAATTTTAATAAGTTAAGGTTAAATTCAATAGCTTATTACTGGTTAACAGGTTAATAACCGAACCGAACCAGTTGACCGTTTGACCAATAACCGGTTAACCAAACAGAAACCAGTATTAACCGCTACAGTAGAAATCGGTTAGTAACCGATTCAAACCAGTTTCTAGGATCCAGTTTGGACTTTTGAGACAGGAACCGATTTGTAACGGGTTAACCAATTATAAGCCAATGCAGTTAATGTCAATAAGGCAAATTTTAATAAGTTAAGGTTAAATTCAATAGCTTATTACTGGTTAACAGGTTAATAACCGAAGCGAACTGGTTGACCGCTTGACCAACAATCGGTTAACTAAACAGAAACCAGTATTAGCCAGTACAGTAGAAACCAGTTAGTAACCGATTAAAAACCGAAACCAGTTAACCGAACATAAAAAGTCTATACAAGTAATGTTAATAAGGCTAATTTCAATAGGTTATTACCAGTTAACCGGCTAATAAACGTATCTAACCGAACTGGTTGACCATTGGTTAATCTCTAATTTATGAGTTGAATCGTTTCTTGTATCAATTCTTTTGCTAATTTAGAGTTTGAAGCAGTGAAACCCTAATTATCCGTGATCATAAACCCTAATTAGTAATTACATTCAATTCCAAACATTCTAACCACAAATTACTTGAAATTAACAGAAACAAGACTTAATAACCGATCAAATAATATAAGTTATGCATTACAGATCATAATAAACGAAGTAATTAGGGTTTGATCGAAGCGTTACCGTAAAATTGTGAAGATCTTGAGTCAAGAACTGGTGTGTGTGTGTGGTGGAATGAAGAGAGAATGAATTGAATTGAATTGAATGTATATGTGTTGGTTGTTTGCAGTGATTGAGTGTGTGTGATTATATGCAGAATGTGTTGGTTGAAGAAGAAGATGATATTATTATTATTATTATTATTATTATTATTATTATTATGAGCATGAATATGTTCAGGCTTTATTTAAAACAAGTGAGTGTGTGTGTGCAGTTGGAGTTCCCGCCTTAATATAGGTAAATTTGAAAAAATATAAAAAGAAAAAAAAAACATTGTGTAATTTAATAAATAATTACAAAAATGTATTGATAACTATATATATATTTTTTATTTTATTTTTATTTTTTAAAAAGCCATATATATTAAAAAAAAACAAAGAGTAACCAATTACAAAAGGCAGGTAGCCTGAAAAAGGGAAAAGCTAAACAACAAAGATTATAAAAAGAAATTAGCGAAATGAAACTGACACCACTTCTCCCGGTCGAGACTAATACTTTTGTTCCTTTGTTTGACTCATAAGAAAGACATCGATTTGATTTCATAAGAAAAGTTACTGGCCCAGAAACAGAATGATCAGTTGAAGTGTTGAACTTTACATCCGGCCGCCCAAAGAGACAGCGAGTCTCCTTTTATGTTTTACAAACAACAAAATCTTTATCTACCGATTAATCCGTTACAAAATGTTAATACTCACCACATTTCTACTTACCTACAAGCACAGACTATTCTTCATTGTCAAAAGTCAGACAAAAATGTCGATTCTAACATGCTCACCGCAACACAGATTCCTTTACAAACGAACGACCATCCACACTGCAACAGAAAATGTCGAAACAAGTATTATCGGTTATATTAGCAAAGAATAAGGTTCTATAAACTATTTAGAATGAGTAACTCAATTGTATTCAAGATGAATATTAATGCACCGAAAGTTATCTAAGCATTGTGTTATTGTAACACCGCTGTCAATAACATGATCCTGCTCCACATCTATCGGATCATAGGAGTACACCATCGTCTGTCAAAATTTAAAAAAAAAAATTAGTAATCAGTACAAAAAACAGTGAATAAACCAAGTGGCCATTTTGGCCCGTTTACTTATGAATGGGCCGATTTGTCGCATACACCTGTTGCCAATGCGTAGGAGGATCCTCGGGTGCAGTAGAAAGTACAAGTACATCATCAGGATTGGCTTGTTTCCTCCGATAACTACCAGAAGGCTTTGTTTCGGCTGACTCCTCAACAGTTATAAGCGCTCGGGTCCACCAAACTTAACATCAAACCGAAATGCAAACCCATGGAAAGGAGCTGAAATAAAATAATATTAATATTCAAACAACTGCCAAATTAAGTTATCACAATATAAACAAAGGACTTTACCTCCAATCATAGATTGAAACTTAAAGTTTGATGTCACTGATTCTGCTTCTTTTTCTGTGACTGTATAACAATCCACATGCTTTACCTGGTTCCACCAAAATCAAAATTTATAATATATGAAAATAAAATTAGTTTCTAGAATTGAAAATAGGTACCAAATGAGGCCATGTAAGAACATTTTCTCCACTGATTGTCTCTACAGATGGCACCTCGAACGCACAACGTTTTGCTACTTGCATTATTGGAGACACTGCAATATATATGAAATTATTAATATTACACATACATGAGGTTGGTAAGTTAAACTCAGATTTATCTTTTTAACTCACTGTCAATCCCATAGACATTCCGCCAGAAATCAACACTTTCTGCATATCGATCGGGATTTGTAACAGGGGCCATGTATAGCTGCAGAAATGCAAGTAAAAAGTATTAAAATTTATAAAAGATCAGCTTAATCATATTGTTTAAAAAGCTATAAATGTTGACAATAATGTAGAAATTAGGTGAACTATACAATTGCATTTGAAGGAAGAATAAGGCCGCCAGGTTTTAACCAGCGGTCTCTGGCAACAATAACACTCCTAAGCATGCTCTACAATACAAAAAATGGAAAGTATAAAAGAAATAATAGATAAAAAAATATGATTAATAACTTGGGAAATGAATAATAAATAAACAATCACCTCATAGAAAAGCATATAACCCATCCACTCAGAAACCATAACATCAACCTTTTCATCAATTTGAACGTGCTGCATTAAGAGAATATGATATCAAAATTTGGATGACAAAAAAATTTAAAAACTTATAATCACAATTTATGTGCCTCCATACGTTCTTGTAAAACAAGGATTATGTCAGAGAGATTATTTGCCTTGACAATTTCCTTTGCCTATTTCAATATTTGAATATAGATAAGACTAAAATATGATGGAAACGTCATTAACAGCATGATACAAACTGCTAGAAGTGGCAAGACATACATGATTCGCTATATCACTGGCATCCACTGCATAAACCTGGTAAAAATATAGTCAATGCAGAAAAAAGTTTATAAGTTACAATATTTCTTGCCATAAAATTTATAAAAGCTCCTGAAGAATTTAATCATTTCAAATATAATCACTCGTCAAAAAACTTACTCGTCTTGCTCCTGCTTGAGCACAAAATATTGAGAGGATGCCTGTACCACAGCCAACATCTAAAACAACCTATAATACAAGCAATTAAAATAAACATAATATATTAAAATGGGCAAACAAAAGAAGCTGAAATGACCTTAATATCACTGTTAAAATGCAAACAATAGTCAAGACTGCTCTCACATCCATAATATTATGGTTTACCAAAATGTTAAATAATTATATTATGCATGTGCTTTCTTCAATGTAACATGAGCACAAGAGAGCATCATGTTATCCTACAATCTGATAAGTTCTTTAATTAAATATTTCAAACTATTAATAGAAATTCAATATTAAAACTGATCAAGGCTCTAAAACTATAAAAACTTGAGTATTTTCTTACTTTGCCTTCAATAAGACTCTGATGATGTATAATAGCATTCCTGTAAGCTTCTGTCCTCACATGATCCTGCAGAATGAAATTAATTAGACATGCAGAATGCAGTGTAAAGAATCCAACATTATGCCAAACTGCTACAACTACAAGTACAAAATGCAGAAATTGTGTAATCTAGAATTATTTATTGGTTAAAAAGTCATAACTCAAAGTATATCCTCTACAATTATACATAGCCAGATTTGATCAAGCAACTGTCACAAGTCACAACATGCTGAAATCTTCATACCTAATGCAAGAAGCAGAACCAAAACTATATAGTTCTATGCATCTTTGTTAATACACACATGGTTACAAATTCAGTGCCAAGAAACCAACACTATGACAAAAACACTGGAGAAAATTATATATTGCTTGAAAAGTCATACCTGAAATTGTACAGTCTACAGCTATGCATAACCAAATTTAATCAAAGAAACTTGTTGATACTCTTAATAGATCATATAATTTTACTCATTATTGATAATATACCCATTATGTATATGACAACAAAACTATGAACATGTGATACAAATTTTTAGAAACATAATTTTTTACTGGACACTATGGTTTCAATGCCAACAAGTTGTTATCTGAAATCACAAATCAATTACCAGAACATTTTATGAACCCTAAACACGAACTTTGACTGCTATGTGGCGAGAAACGAGATAGGGATACCAAAAGCATAAGATTAACAACGAATTGCAGAAGTACCTTGATCATCTCTTCATGTACAAAACAAGAATCTAAGATCATATACTTATTATTGATAATTTGATAGTGCATACATGGTTACACATCCTAATTACATTCATTATTATAATGACAACAAAACTATGAACATGTAATACAAATTATCTAACAGTTGAGGTTATACTTGGCAGAATAAAGAGCCGTTACAAGGATCCTTAACTGTTAGATGCATACATTTTTTTATTTTTACAGGACACTAAATTGCACCAATACATTCATCATGATTTCAGTGACAACAAGCTGTTATCTAAAATCACAAATCCTCCACATAGCAGAAATTTTATGAACCCAAAACACGAACTTTGACCGCTATGTGAAGCAACAGAAAGAACACCGATTAATTATAAAAGAAATCAATAATGCAGGCAGATAAATCACAGAAAAAACTTCTACTCACTGTACACCAATAATATTTTGATACTCTTACTAGAACATATACTTCTACTCATTATTATTATTACACACATTGTTACACATTCTAGATACACTAACTTACAATAAACCACAACAATAACATAATAATAATAATAATAATAATAATAATAATAATAATAATAATAATAATAAGAGTACGTACCTTGATCATGTCTTCATGAGTTCCAACGTGCGCGTACGAGTGAAAGTAAGCGCTCTCATAATCGACACGAGGCGGCGGTGCGACTACAAACCGTGGATCCGGAACGATAGTCCTACGTGGCCGGCGAGATGACTTACGTGCAGGCCTCCTGCCGCCGCTGTCGCCGAGCTGGCGGCTGTTGCTGTTGTTGTTGTCGTCACCGGGACTGCCGCCGAGCTGGTGGTTGTTGCTATTGCTGTTGTTGTTGTTGTTATCGTCACCGGAGCAGCCGCCCGGTGTTGACGTTGATCCTTGACCTTCCATGGCGTTCGGTTTCGAGTTACGTGTAAACGGTTAGTAACTAACTGACTGACTAACTGCTTTGGTGTGTAGGTGTAACTGACTAATGGTGGTGGGACCAGTTGATATATGAGGTGTGATATGATGTGATATAAACTGATTTAACGGAAATTGTAACGGAAAGATATGGTGACAGAACGAAATGAAATGGAATAAACGTATGGAGAAAACCATAACAACGAGCGTGCGGTGGAGTGGTAAGGAGTCAATGGCCCATGTTTAATTCATGCCTCAAACATTTAGTTTCAGGGTTCCAGTTTAGTATTGGTACACTCATTTATCGTTAGACCTGAGATATATATTAGAACTTTCGTTTACTATAGGCTATTTTTTGATCAGTGTCAATCACTGTCGCGTAACTGCCAGTTATAAAGGCATTGGTTGGGAAAGTTCAGTAAGAGTTGTATGTAATTAGATGGGATTCACTAGGGTGATGGTGAGATGTTGGATGAGTAGGTAGTGTTTACTAATTAGATCATTAAATTGAACAAGTTTTAACTCATTGCATTGTCGTGCATTCGAATGAGTGTTCACGGAAGCTGGAATTAAGTAAGGGTTCACCGGATGAAATGGAATAGACGTACCGAGAAAATTACTGTTGTTGTTGTCGTTGTCGTAATAATGGAACGGTTGAGTTTTCTTTTAACTGAAAATCGTAAATTACGGTTTTGTTCGGTTCAGCTTATACGGTTTTGTAAAAATCGCTAGTCGCTAGTCTGGCAATTGGGTGGAGATTGACGATTAATCGGTATTTATCAGGACTAATCGGGATCAACCAGGATTAATCCACATTTGATCAGGATTAAGGCTATCAGGTATTGATGCCGGATTGCCGCTAAGGAGCTGGCCTGGCGACCGGTGCCGGCGGCAAACACCGCCCCGGGCTAGTTGGTGCCGCCCGGCGATGAGAATTTTATGGAAAATTCACCACCCCAAAATGTCGCTAGGATTCTTCCTTGCAGTCTTACACAATTATTCAATAGTTTTTTGTTGAAATTTTTAGAAAAATAATAAAGGAAGAAGAATATAGAGACGGGCAGTATATAATTTTAGGTTATTATTTTTTTTCAAATAAACAGGTATGGAGATGAATAGATGATGGCTGCGTTTATGAAGGGGATGATGATTAAACCTTTTTTTTTTTTTTTTTTTTTTTTTTTCATAATTGGGCTTCTTTTTTTTTCAGAATTGGGCTTATATCCGGTTATTAGTTTCAACCATTAACCACTAAAATTCGGTTATGAAAGACATTGTGTTTAACTGATAAATGTGATTTATTTTTAATTTTAGTTATATTAAATTAATTTTAGTAATATAAATATTATTATTTTATTAGTAGTAGAAATATTATTATTTTATTTGGAAAGTGATGAATTGGTAAATTGGTGTCAATTTCCATGATACTGTAGAAGAAAATGAAATAAAGTAGGGTATGATGTGACCAGGGCCGGCTTCGAGAAAGCAAAAAAACTTTTGGGCCGAAGGCAAAAAATTTTTTGGACCTTAAGTAAAAGGAGTATTTTGTTGGGTTTAAACGGTTTAATTTTTATATGGGCTTTGGTTGGTTATAATTTGAGTTGTGTAAAAAACTTTTGAATAAAAGAAGAATTAAACATGTCTCAAGTGAGGTTAGAACCCACAACCTCTTCCTCTTGGTTGTAAGTAATACCTATATGTCACCAGACCAAGCTAGTGGTTATGTAATTGTGTTTAAACATTATATATACATATTGTTTTTAATAAAAATACATATAGTTTTTTTCAAAAAAAAAAAAATTCGGGCCTAACGAGGTGTCGGGCTTGTGGCCGTCGACCACCAAGCCACCCCCGAGGGCCGTCCCTGGATGTGACGCTAACGTGGCACTGTAAAGCAAGAATCAAAATGGCATCCATACCATATAGTCTAATCAATGATCAATCGCCATAAAGACGGAATTTTTACAACACTGAGTTTATGTATGCTTCAAAACAAGCCGCACTGAAAGTATTTGTTGTAGTAGTTATTATGGAAATTCATTATTTTTGGGCCAAGGCCCGAGAGATCATTATTTTGAGTAACTTATTTCGGGCTTAAACATTTTAAGCTTAAACGTAACACAAAAAATCAACCCGTGATCGAACTGAAACGTACGAAAAACAAAAAGTGAGAAACCGAAATGGAACGTTTTGTAGAACCATAATTTCAATTTGGTTGGGCGCACTTTTATAATTTTACCTTGAAAACTCGTACAATTATCTCACTGGGAGTTAGCCACACTCACGAATGATGTAAATACTACTGGCCGTAAGTGATCTCGTTCTCGTAGATGAACTATTCATCTTAAATTTATAACTATACATTTTCGGGAGACATTCAGCTTTGTTAGATGCGATTTTACATTGAGATGCATGTCAAATGTCATTAGAGAGATCACTTACGGCCATATGCATGTCAAATGCATGTCAAATGTCATTAGATTCTCATTGTTTTCAAAGTTCAAGGACAGAGGTTGCTCGCTGATAGATTCATTTATATTGAATATTTTATTGGACTAAAGCTTCCAGTCAGAACCTACTCAGAATTTCGAGCAGCATTCTCGGTTTCTCATGGAACCCTACCTCTATGTTTATTTTAAGGTGAGCTTATCATTTGTTAATAGAAAGATTCATTTTTGTATCCATTTAAGTTATATTAATGTAATCCGATTATAATGAAAACATATATAATTTCTTTTATTATTCAAATTAGAATTTAAATTATACTTACTTTCATGGGCAGTAACTCTCCAATTAGAATGGTTGACTTTTTAAAGCCAAACTCTTTACTTTACAAACTCAGTTTTGAAATTGTTTTATGATCAAAACAATACTGCTACCATTGTTTAAACAACTTTTTAAAATGCACATAAATTAGAAAATTATTATTTACATGGTTGGATAAAACTTTCCAATAGCAATTGTAGTCAAAACATGGATTGAGATCAAAACAATGCTGATTGGAAGAGGTATTGCAGTTGACAACCATGAGTAAATATTAGTTTGGCAATAGCGGCTATTATATGGTAGGTTATTAACGTGTTCTCGGGTTTGCAAAGTTCATTATCATTAAATTAAACTGTCGAAACATAAAATTGCTTTAGGTATTACAAAATTGATCATTCTTGGGTTATCAGGAGGTATAGAGGACATAACTAGGTATGGATAGTTTATATGTCAAGGTACTTATAACCTGCTTCGTTGTTTCCATCATAAAAATGGTTCTGTTTGAATAGAAAGTGAGTTGGTTTTGATGTTTGCAGGTGGAGACAACTAATGATTATGATGAATATTATATCTAGCAGGTATCCACATTTGGGTTTGCACAAGGGAGTTGATTAATTTGTAGTGAAATCTTTTAGATTTCTGAATACCATGGACATATACTTTTTTTTAAAACCCTTTTGCTTATTAATACTGCTTCATGTTTGTTATTCTATTTAAAGGCGTGTCAAATGACGGTGGAAAGTAGAAAACAAGTATATATATGCACGACGTCAATAACACACGGAATTCCCGCCGCAACGTGCGGGTGAGTTTTACTAGTAATATTACAATTTTGGGAGAAACTCTGCATCAACAGTTGTAAACTCTGCAAAGGTTATTGTACGTCGATTTGATTGGACCCCCTTCTCCACTCTCTCTCATCTGCTGATGTGATAACGATCATCGGCGTCGCCTTCGTCCAAATCCACCAGAGCCTGTAGCGATCGGTTCATCCCTTGCAGATCGCCGGTCATTACCTACTGTTTAGAGTTTCCATAACTTTTGTGCCCCTTTTGAATTTAGTATGTATATTCCTTTGTTTTTGCCCCATTTGATGCTTTCTTTATCAATAAAATAAGAACATGAATGCAATGAAACCTATACGGTTGAATATATATATGTGTGTGAAACTGGTCAAATTAAAGAACTTGAATTTTGTTTATTTTTACTTTTTCTATATTTGCTTCAGGTACATGAAAAAAACGTTCTCCTTTGTAAAGTTAAGAAAAACATCAGTGATATTTTTAGCAGGTAAATTATCATTTCATCTTTTTTTAATTTTACCCATTTACTCATTAACATGCTGATTGGGTTTTGGGCTATTGCTTAAGGGTATGGGTTTGATGGTAGGATGGAATTAGAATGAGCACATCAGTATAGCTGTTTCTTCTTACCTTGATACAAACATGAAGTCAGGTAGATGGAGTTAATAATTTTCATGTATGTTTCATTCATTTGAATATTGGGCAACACCATCAATAATATATCATTTTTGACATTCAGGCTGTATAAATTTCAACGTGGTTTTGACCCGTTTTATCCTAACAACAACAGTCATTATGCAACCAATGACTAACATGGATTCCCACACACAATTAGCGGTCATTTTTAACAACTCTATACGATCTAGGGTGGCTAAACGGGTCGTGTTCGCGGGTTTGCAGATCCAACCCGACACAAGCCTGAAAATTTGATATGAACCTGAACCTGAACACGACCCAAACCCGAAAATCATGAAATACACGTGAACCCGAACATGACCCGTTTTACATTTTACAACACAACATACAAATTCATATAAAACTCTTTCATTTTAGTTATAAAATATTATGTTACTTTTCTTTTTAGTTTCAAATATTGGCATAAAATGCCAAACTAATTTAATCTATTACATAAAACTCATTGTAAAAAATATTATAAAAAATAAATAGAAACTAAGTTTTAACCGGTCAACAAGCGAACTCGCCATCTTGACTGAATTCGACCCCGTTTAGCTAAACGAATTTGCAGGTTCAACCCAAACTGACTCAAAACTGTTTAGACTAAACCCAAACCCGTTAATTTCGTGTTGGGCTTTTGTGTCGTGTCACTTGACAGCCCTAATACCATCCATGAGCAACCATTTAACTGTATATATCAGAGTAAAGGAATCCAAGACTGTATTGTAACTCTTCACATCATGAGGCCATTGATCTTAGATGGAGCAATCATTATCCTTATAAAAATAGATAATCCCCACCATTCTTAAGTTGCAATGGATTCAAACTCTACTGCTATTCTATACCCCACACCACAATTGCCATAAATTACCATATTTTAGCTGCAATGGCTTATATTAATTACATCTGTTTTGTACCAAGTTTTTTAATAAATTGAGTTTTGCGGTTGCAGAATTCAAAAGATAAAAAGGATAGAAGAAAGCTAGAAATAAGGGTTAAGAGAAGCTTTTAGCTCCAGGAAAGCAGAGCCATCCAAGAATTCAAAATTAAATTAGAATCTAGAATGGGGACACAAATTGAAGCTTGCACATATGTTCAATATTCTCTAGAGGTGGTAAAATGGCTGGGTTGTTTGGTTAACGGGTCACACAGTATGGTATCGATATCATAACGTAATCCAAATTCTAGCTGCAATGCGCGGGGTATTTTACTAATATATGGTCATGTGTCATAGATATTTATGGTTGTTTGATTGTCTCCTTAATTCTTTTTTAAGAGTTTTGGGAGCGGGGATTCTACCTACTAGTTGATTATTAAAAACCGGAATAATACCCTATTATTCTACCTTCATCTGATTTCAATGTATTAAAATCTTTAAATTGTGCAAAATATATGTTAAAAGAAGTTAATAAAAAATATTTAATATCTTTCTTCTATTGTTAGTGTAAAACGACATGCAAATGTGTACAATCACATGTTTGATTATATAAAATAGTGTTCTATGTACCTGGCGCGTTGCGCTCGGGCAGGTCGATAAAGACCGTGGTAAAACCTAAGCGTTGAGGCAATATGTCAATAAAAATTCGGCCAGTTTCGTTACGTGCGTCACTATACAAGGACTAAAACAAAAAAAATTATAGAAATTGAGGTGGACCAATGGGTTGGCATCGGTCGGGAAAACTCGAGCATGGGTAAAACCCCATGTTGACGATCCCTGGGGTTTAGGAGGTGAGCATACGCAAATTCGGTCAATTTTAGTCACGTTCATTATGGTACCAGAACTTGAACAAAAAAATGAGCATCGGTCGGTTTTCGTTACGTACGTTACAATACTAGAACTAAAACAAAACACAGTGAGTCTACGTGAATTCAATCTATTTCCGCCAGGGACTTTACGGTACCAGAACTTAAAAAAAAACAAAAACAAAACAGAATGGGCATTTGGTTGGTTTTTGTTACATTTGTTGTAGACCGAAACAAAAACCAAAACAAAAACAAAACAATACAATACAATATATATATATATACACACACACGTCTAGCACCAATAAGGTGCCGCCAAGTGGCCCAATGGGCCCTTGCGGCAGCAAAACTCTTATTTGTTACGATACCGAAACTATAGCAAAAAGGTTAGTAAAACCCGGGCGTTGCGATGATGTGTCAGTAAAACGGGATGTTGGTAAAACCCGATGTTGAGGCGGTGAGTGAACGCAAATTCGGTCAGTTTCGGTTACCTTCATTACGGTACTGGAACTAAAACAAAAGGCTCGATAAACACGTGCGATTGGTAAAAACCAAGCGATAACAAAAGGGTTGGTAAACCCGTGCGGTTGGTAAAAGCCGAGTGTTGTCGGTCCTAGATGGAGTGTCGACCCAAATTCGGTGGGTATCCATTACATTTGTTATGATATTGAAACGGAAAACAAAAAGAAAAAAATGGCATGAACCAATAGCATTTCATCACTCGGCCCAATCGTAACTAATGCAGCACCAAACTTGTAATTTATACTAAACTAATGTTGTATCCCGCGCGTTGCGCAGGGCAGCACGTAAAACACCAGCATTGTAACCAGGGAAAAGTTGAGCGATACAACGACTATTTGACGTGAATTCGGCCAGTGTTGTTATGTTCGTTATGGTAGTGACATTGTTGGTAAAACTTAAGGAATAAAATCCAAAAAATAAGTTATTCAAATAACATATTAAAAAAATAAAATATTTAAATTGACGATTATTTGGTCGGTAAGATCGGACTAGTAAAACCCAAGCGTCGTTGGTCCCGGGCATTTAGGTGGTAACTCAACACGAATTCGGTGGGTTTCGGTTATGGTACCGGAGCCAAAAAAGACATAAAATTGAGGTAGATCATTGGAATGGCGTCAGACGGCATTGGTAAAACTTGAACGTTTTCGGACCTTGCATTGAGGCGTTGAGTTTACGCGAATTTGGCCGGAAATCCGTCACGTTTGCTACAGCACTTAAATTAAAAATAAAAAAAACACAATTAGCATCCGGTCAGCTTCCTTTATGTTCGTTAAGATACTGAAACTAAAAAACAAACAACAAAATAAATAAATCAATAAGGTGTCGCCAAATGACACAATGATGACTTAGCGTCACCAAACTTCTTAATTATATCTATTAGATAATAGATAATAGTATAAATTTGTTTTATAACAATATAAAATTAATAAGATAGTGCTAACCAAGAAAGAGGAAACATGTAACAAACGTCAAAAACTAATGCATAAACATAAAATCTGCAAACATCCCACGATCTTCACGACATATCCATCTTCCCATGTTCCACAACTATTTTGGTCAACACATTTAACCTGCTACACGTGACACGTGAACAAATTAAGGTAAAGGCAGGAGGAACTAATTAAGCCTCATGGATGACAATAGCGTTTCTCACACACATATAATGACTTGCAAACTTGCACGTGAAGCACTTAAAGATCATTTTATATTGTAATTCTCCATCACAATCATTGCATTCCCCATCATAATTCGTCCCTTGTACAAAGGTGACAGGGTGCGGGTGTTCTTCGGTCTTATATCTTCCTCCAAACTTAACATTGAAATATCTAAAGATATTAGATTCCTCGAACCAGGAATATGCAGAGCGCTCACATTGATGTTTTACAGGGGCGCAAGCAGTGTGCATAGACGACGCACACATGCTGCAATGATAGAACCAATTGTTCGGGTCTAATTTATTCTCACAAATCTCACAAAAGTATTTGCCACTATGGTTCTCAGCTGGATAGTATCTCAGATTGAGTGCATGTTTATCGTACTTGTGCCTAATCGTTCGAGGTAATAACAAAACACACCTCGTATGCAGATAGAAATCACAAGTGGGACAATGGAATCCCGTAGTATCTATCAACAACCGACATGCCTTACAATCATTTGTATCTGGTGAAGCTTTAAATATTAGGAGGAGATGTTTAGGGTGAGCGTCATGTGTGATTACATCAGGTATGAAGCCACAATTTATATCCACGTAATATTCGCAATGCTTGCATCCATATGCGAAACCGTTGCAATCTAAAAGACAAATTTCACATGTAAACACACCCAAAAACTTTCCTGGGATCTTTGGTAGTAGAACAAGTGTATGCTCTGGATGGCCGTGATAGTCTTGTATTTGAGAGGGTAGCCTAGTGCACCACTCATGAAGAACAAAATCACAATGATGTTGGGAACACTTGTAAAACGGCACGTCGGTGATTGGTCTCACGCATCCATTACATAGTAGTTCCACACTTTTCATGGGATCATGAAGAGGAACTGGCACATTAAGGAGCGTGTCAAAAAGAATCAGCGGGTGTGGATGACAAAACATTTCACCATCAATCTTCCTTTTAATAACTAATTCACCTTTGTTGATCAAATGGTGCATTAGAAGGTTGACACTCTCATCAGGAAATGGACAGCGAATTAGATTAGGATGATCCTCGTCTTTGAAATTTTTGTGAGTTTTGCCCCAACCTAATTAGTGAATCACATATTAAAAGTTAAACTTAAATTGACAAGCGCGATATCTAGTATTAAAAAGAAAAGCATAATTTCTCACCCGCAGGCATCAAGATAGAAGTCATAAATGCCTCTTTCCTTGAAGTCGCACAATCAACATGGACGTAATATCGGCATTTTTCGCATCTGTAATGCCACAAGTAAGAACTGTTAGGTAGTAGGTGAGGATCGAAATCTTTCTCACAAACTCTGCATTTGGGAAACAATCTGCCCATCTTTTCAATTAAAGGAAAGGAATAGGCAATGGCAAGTAAATGAGAATGACTAAAACTTCCATTTGTAGACTGTTGGATAAGTAATTTGGATGGAAGCAAAGCACAGTCCAAGTGGATCCTGAAACCAAAACAAGTGATACAATGGTAGAAGGTTCCACTACGTTCATTACCACATGCGTTACAACAACCTAATGTCATCCTACTCGAATAGCGTTGTAGTTGGTGAGGGTGACTTGGGTGCTCCATCTTTTGTTCGGACATAGTAGCACAGATTATGTCCATATAGAAATCACATATGGAACAGTAGTACTTGTAGAACTCTTTTTCTCTCTCAAGTTGGCATATAGCACACTTCCATTTTCTCGCTAGGTTCTTGGACAAGGTAAGATCGTGGTCAGGATGTAATGGGTGGTTTTGTTGGGTTTTAGGAAGTTGCGCACAGAATTTGTGTAGGGAATAGTCACACTCTTTGCAGGAGTAGTAACATATATGAAATGAATAGATCTCTTCCTCACACATCTCGCACTTGACAACATGGGGTCCTTCCACCACGCTATCATCTTTATATTCATCTTCATCTTCATTGTCAGAGTTTTCGTTGTCGTGGTCAGGCTGCAATTGGACCAGGTGTAACAAATGCTCATGACTAAAGTGTTGAAGCTGCTCCATTACAACTACATAAAATAAAATTTATGTGTTATACAAAAATCATATGACCACAAATATCTTCACATTTAAAGATCTCAAGCTTCAACACAAGTATTTGGGTTGTCCAAATGAGGTATATTTCTCAAGTAATGCATAAATCTATGAAAACAAGACTGCTTTATATCAATACACATTAAATATGCCATACAAACTTTCACTTCACTTTTCATTTAACCATAACCAAATGAAACTTGATGCTCATAGAAAAATAGTTGGTGGATATAAAATTAAAAAATAAATGAATATAAATTATCATTTCTGAAAAAGAAGTCAAAACGTTGGTTCTGTAATAAAGGGTTGTGTTCTCTTCCATCTTTCAATTGAATACAAATCAAGTAATTTCCAACTTTTTCAAAGAAGAATTAGAATTATCAAATGCCATTAAAATATCATACAACTAAAATATAAATAATAAACAGATTTATTCTTTTCTATTGAAAAATTTTGATGTTTGACTTCAACTAGAATATATTGTTATGATAATGAGCTGTTAAGAATATAAAAGTAAGTTAAAAATGAACCTTAAACCATAATTCCAACACACTCCATGTTTAGGTATGTCCCACATGCAATAGGATACGTGCTATGACATGTCCCACCTATATGCGGCTACGAGCCAAGGCACTAGGTACGCCTAGGCGGATATTTTTATCCAAAACCCAAAACCTGACCCGAATCTAAAGTCACTCGAACCCGAAATAGAGAATACTCGAACCCGACAACCCAAACCTTAAATTGGTCCGGTCAGCTTTTTTCAACAAAAAAACCAAACAACCCGACCCGACTGAACAATCCGAACATTTATTGTCTATTTCTTATAGATGCGTTTTGGTTTGGAGTTATTAGTATTTTGAAATATTAATTTTTGAGACTTTTGAGCATTATCATATCAAATCGTCAAAGATGTTTGAATTTTAATGATGGTTCTTTATGAGCACAATGAATTTTGATGATACACTGTGTAGAAAACATTTTTTTTCAATTTTACGTCTAAACCCAAAAAACCAATGTTTTAAAAGCCGGTACATACCGCCGGTTGAACCGGTTATATCAGATTTTCATAACACAACCGGTATTTAGAACCCGGTATTTTTGGGCGGTTTGCTAGAACATCGTACCGTCGGTTTTTAAAAAAAATACCGGTTTAAACCGGCAACTGGTTTAAATCCAAGAGATTTTTGATATTTTTTACGACCCATATTTTAAAAAATGACTTTTAGCATAGCGGATAAAATTGAAACGAGCAAACACAGTTAACGACGATTCGTTAATCAATCAATTTTGTCTCATGCAAATCTAATGTTGGTTTATTTACATTATTTGTAATTGACTAATTTCGTATACAAAGTTCAAACTTTCTATCTTACTCGACCATTGTTCATGTGTGATATTTGGTTCAAGTGTGATGTTTATTAATGTACTTTTGGGTTATTTTTGAGTTTAAATTGTATTTATATGGAATTAAAGGTAAATTATTCAACCCGTTCCGGTTCAACCGTTTGTACAAATTTTGAACTAAATCCAATACGAGTAAAGTACCGGTTTTTAAAACATTGCAAAAAACCAACAAACCAACCCGAACCCGAACAATCTGAGTCCAACCAACCAGAACTTTAAATTGGTCGGTTATCGGGTCATTTTTTCCTAGCAAAAAGCCCAAAAAAACCCGAAGAACGCCCTAGGTACACTACACCCCATAATCATCCTAGTATGATGTTGATTTTGAATATAGGTTCGACACACTGACTTAAAGCATTATTGTCAAAAAATACATATACAATCCGCTTTCCCTACACCTTATGTTTCTTTCATTTCCAAATTAATTCCATTATCTAAATATTAATCATCAAACTAGTAAAACTATAATAACTAGAAGAATGAGAGACATACCTACAATGTAGTATTCCAGAAGAAGCTTCTTCCTTAAATCAACAAATTGGATATGGAAATTGTAAAAAGAAGAGAATGATAGATGTTTAGCGAATGAAGACAACAACTGAATGGAAGAATAAATAGAGTGGTGATTAAGAAAAGGAGATTCTTGGAGTAGTGAAATGGAAAACAATAACTTACTTTTGTGAACAATAAGGAACTACTTTCAACCAATCTGATAATTATATCAGATTGGTTGAAAGTAGTTCCTTATTGTTCACAAAAGTAAGTTATTGTTTTCCATTTCACTACTCCAAGAATCTCCTTTTCTTAATCACCACTCTATTTAACCATCATTACAAACAACTTTTGTTAGATCATAAGTATCTATGTTGCATTGTTGTGTGATATAGTCGTATAAGTGTGTGTATGTGGATCATGATGGAAGTGATATAGCAAAATTTACCAAATGAGCCATCATTGTTAGTTTCATCATGGATCAAGTTGTGATAAAAGTTTTCATATTCTTACGGTATAATAAAACATTAAAACAATATGACAAGATGTAAATAAAAAGAGTTACACCAGCACATGATTATTATGTTAGCCCTTGACCACAAAGGAGCTATTTTGGGTGAAGAGCAGCTCGATCGAGTATGTTGCTATTATGATATTCAATGCGAAATAAACAATATGATTGCCGGAATTTTTAAGATTGTCAAATGGTAAATCAAGAATCTGGTTTTGTTTATACCAAATTCCGTTAAAAAAAAAGACGAAAACGCCCTTTTGTAAGACAAAAATGCACTTGAACTAGCTTATTAAAAAGCGGTAATTATAATTATTAAAAAAAAAAAACTATGGCGGGTCGTTTTACAATGTTTCAGCATGGTTGGGCTATGGTATGTCTAGGTTTGTTTACCACAGTCTTGGTTTTAAAAGGTGTAAGACGCTTCAAAACACTTAAGTCTGCGCTAGGTGAATGCAAGAGCCATATACGAGAATTGTTCAATATTTTCAAAATACTTATGCATTAATGATTTAATGAGATAGCGGGTAGGCGGTTTTGCAACAGCACGTCACACTTAATTGTTATATCTTCTAGGCTCTAGCAATGATACTATAATCACAACAGCTATATTTGTAGTACAACAGAGTGAACCTGCTGGATGCATTTTTATATTTATGGCCATATTAGTATTGCTTACAAAGGCTATATATTGTAGTCTGTATATTGATTGCAATATTTACCAGCAAATGGGTCACATCTACTGATTTTTTAAACTAAACATGTAACTGGACAAAGACATAAAAGCTATAAAATCACTATATATCTTTGCTTACAAACGATTTACGAACAAAACAACATAACATGTCAAGAACTCACATTTGTTTAGAAACAAACTCTACAATGTACATTTTTCTTTATTTCTTCACCTTTTACTTTCAAAAGGTTAAAAAATGGTATGCACGCTAAAAAAAACACAACTTTAACTCTCTGGCACAGGATTCACCTGTTCTTGAGGACTTGGTAATTGGTCGTTTTCCTCGGTTATTGGGTCATTAGCAACCGTATCGAAAGACGGTTATATCGGGATCCACAAAGTATTCGCCTTTTTTGAAGACACAGAAGGCAGTGTGCGACACAACCATGAGTCTGATGGTTTTTTTGGCAGTGGCGGTGGAGCAGGGTTCTCGAAAGACTTAGTATCATAACCTTTCAGTTTCAGGTTACCTTTAACATCATCATCAAACCATTCTGATTCATAATCAAAACCTTTGCACTTACTGGTTTTCATATCATGTTTTGATTCATCAGACTCCAAAGGTTCACTGAAGCTGGATTGAGGTTTTGTACACGATGGCATTGAGTTTTCTTTTGGAGATTCGGCTACATAAACAGTATCGACATAAAGTGTCTTCTCAAATATAGAATCTTGACTGTCTGTTTCTGTAATTTCACTTATCTTCTTCTTATCAGCTAGTAGTTCTCTAAAGCTTGTACCCTTTTTCTTTGAGCTTGAATCACTCTGTTCAGAAACAGTAGATTGAATCGACCCGCTGTGATCAACTGAAATCAACGGTCCTTGCAGACGGTTGTAGAGCTTTGATCCTTCTAAGTTTGCAGGTTCACTGGATTCTATCTTCAAAACATTACTCCATGATCTATGCTTATATTCACCACTCCTTACAGGCTAAGATAAATAGATTAAAAACATTTGATTAGTATCTATTAGTTAAATTAATAGTTAAATAACCGATTATGTAAGAAAAGATTCTAAGATACCTCACTAACAGTTTCTCTGAAAGAACAACTCGAAGAACAGCTTGCTTGAGTTCTACATGCAGAAAAAATCGGTAATTTGGCCTTAATACACGCTCCATTAGCAGAGCGAAAACGTGGAATTAATCCACAAAACTTAGATGATTTAGGTCCATGTTCACGGTACTCATAATCACTGTCATAATCATCTTCTTCACCATTATGATTATTATCCATATTCACTGATTTCTTCTCTTTAACAGCTATTTTCTTGGGAGTAAGTTGAGGTGCATCAGAAGCCATTGCTCTTGCAGCAGGAAGAAACCGACTCAACATGAAATCCTTCACTTTCAGGTCGGCCCGAATGAGCCCAGACGGCTTCACATCCGACCCAGTTCCACCTAAACCACTTGAACTACAATTATTGAACGATGTTCCGCCTGATGAAGGCGTATCAAGTGCATCTATATACGCTTCACCACTATCATTATTATCTTCTTCAGCATCATTCGGAGAACCAGAACTTTGTTTCTTGGTTGATTTTGAACATTCTGGTTTACTTATCTTATTCCTACGCTTAAACAACCTCGCTGCAGGAACCTTCGGGCTTCCAACGATCTGAATCTGCTTATTGTTTTCACTCTTGGGCCTTCCTGGACTGTGTTCCCACCCGAAAGGAACACTTCCTGACTTCACCTTAGTCTTTGATGTTGATCCACTTTTACAAGATTCTATCGGAGATCTAACCGGAATCTGACTTTCATTCTTTCTGTTTTCAATCTTCCGGGAGGATGAGATCGACGAGAATCGCCTCACCGACAGAAGTGGCCGGTTAATATTCAATCCGTTATTCTCCATTATTCAAACAGTTTAATCAAATTTACTGCATCAAAAGACAAGTTCATTATTACATTATTCATTATTATGTTGCCTTGTCAAAGATATAGTCCAATATAGAGATGCAAATCTTAACCAGTTAACCGAACCAAGACAGGAAACCGAAACCAATTATTCAACCGGTACAGTAGAAACCGGTTAGTAGCTGACTGAAACCCATTTTTAGGATCCGGTTTGGACTTTTGAGACAGGAACCTATTTGTAACAGGTTAACCGATTATAAGTCAATACGGTTAATGCTAATAAGGCTAATTTTAATAAGTTAAGGTTAAATTCAATAGCTTATTACTGGTTAACAGGTTAATAACCGAAGCGAACCAGTTGACCGTTTGACCAATAACCGGTTAACCAAACAGAAGCCAGTATTAACCGCTACAGTAGAAATCGGTTAGTAACCGATTCAAACCAGTTTCTAGGATCCAGTTTGGACTTTTGAGACAGGAACCGATTTGTAACGGGTTAACCAATTATAAGCCAATGCAGTTAATGTCAATAAGGCAAATTTTAATAAGTTAAGGTTAAATTCAATAGCTTATTACTGGTTAACAGGTTAATAACTGAAGCGAACTGGTTGACCGCTTGACCAACAATCGGTTAACTAAACAGAAACCAGTATTAGCCGGTACAGTAGAAACCAGTTAGTAACCGATTAAAAACCGAAACCAGTTAACCGAACATAAAAAGTCTATACAAGTAATGTTAATAAGGCTAATTTCAATAGGTTATTACCAGTTAACCGGCTAATAAACGTATCTAACCGAACTGGTTGACCATTGGTTAATCTCTAATTTATGAGTTGAATCGTTTCTTGTATCAATTCTTTTGCTAATTTAGAGTTTGAAGCAGTGAAACCCTAATTATCCGTGATCATAAACCCTAATTAGTAATTACATTCAATTCCAAACATTCTAACCACAAATTACTTGAAATTAACAGAAACAAGACTTAATAACCGATCAAATAATATAAGTTATGCATTACAGATCATAATAAACGAAGTAATTAGGGTTTGATCGAAGCGTTACCGTAAAATTGTGAAGATCTTGAGTCAAGAACTGGTGTGTGTGTGTGGTGGAATGAAGAGAGAATGAATTGAATTGAATTGAATGTATATGTGTTGGTTGTTTGCAGTGATTGAGTGTGTGTGATTATATGCAGAATGTGTTGGTTGAAGAAGAAGATGATATTATTATTATTATTATTATTATTATTATTATGAGCATGAATATGTTCAGGCTTTATTTAAAACAAGTGAGTGTGTGTGTGCAGTTGGAGTTCCCGCCTTAATATAGGTAAAATTGAAAAAATATAAAAAGAAAAAAAAAACATTGTGTAATTTAATAAATAATTACAAAAATGTATTGATAACTATATATATATTTTTTATTTTATTTTTATTTTTTAAAAAGCCATATATATTAAAAAAAAACAAAGAGTAACCAATTACAAAAGGCAGGTAGCCTGAAAAAGGGAAAAGCTAAACAACAAAGATTATAAAAAGAAATTAGCGAAATGAAACTGACACCACTTCTCCCGGTCGAGACTAATACTTTTGTTCCTTTGTTTGACTCATAAGAAAGACATCGATTTGATTTCAAACACCATCTTGGACATTGACAAGGGGTGTGTTATGGAAGACTAAAAGGGAATGTTGGTTATACACATAATTCATTAATGACATTTTATTACGTTAGCTATTTGACAAATATAATTTGTACAATTTACAAGTATTTTAATTACCAATTTAAGCTTTTGTAGCTTTATTTAAAACATATTTTGAATTGTGGTCTCTCTTAAAAACTTTGCATACACGTCTTGTAAAACCGATTCCAACACGACCCAGTTTGGCAAGAACCGTGTTTTGACTTTTGGGGAATCACGACCCAGTTTGGCAAGAACCGTGTTTTGACTTTTGCTGATCCAACCCAAATCGGTAGGGCCCGAAACTCAATTTGCGCGCCTATAGACACCCTCTACAGGTTCAAACTTTTCTTGATAGTTATAATGAAAAATAATTAAATAAGTGTAAAATAGGAGGTCAAGGGATCAAACCTGTTGAGCGCAACATATTTAGCGGTTCAAAAAAAAAACAAAAAAATTCAAAACCTTGATCCGAAATGTGAAAAATCTCTCAACAAGTCAAAAAGAAAGAGCATCACGCAAGCCTATAGAGACATGACTTAAAGCATCAAATGAGTATAATCAAAGATAAATAATCTAGACACTATATCATGTTGTATATGCATGCAAAGTCTGCATAACAAATAGAATTACATTATTGCCCTTCAGCATCTTTATAAACAAAGCTAACCTCCACCTCAGATGCTGACAATTCGAATAACACATTTCACGTCTTGATAACGCGACCTTTGTACTGACCTCTTCGAATCACGAAATCATCCGGAGGCTGAAATTCTTCCAGCCACGCAACTTCTGACTCGTCTACTTCAATTGTACCTTCAAAAAAGAAAAATGAAAGTTGACTTTGACTTTGACTTTGACTTTTGAGGTCAAACATACAACTTTTGACACATACTATTTGGAAGAACAAGATATATGGAAAAAAAAGAATTAAATTCACCAGGTAGAGTATTTACTACTTCGGTTGACCGCCGAAAGTAGGTGCAGTGCCGCCCGTCCTCCGATGAGTAAGGCGGTGACAAGATGTCAAAGATGGCACAAGGAGTTAAGGCATGAAAACAATGGATGTTGCCACCACTAGTTGGGTACAGGATCGTGGTCCCACAAGGGCCCGTCATCACACCATCTTTAACAAGTTTTGCAGGTCTCGCTGATGGAAAAACAAAAAAAAAGTTAAAAAAAATAGTGCTAATAATTATAATAAACAATCAGTCAATCACAGTGTCAAGAAAAGACTGATTTTAACCCGTTTGATCCAGTTTCATTTTAGCTATGTTTTTCGTTGCACGTGTTTTATTCTTTAGGAATAAAAACATAATTATTATTATTATTTTTTTTACATTATGCAGGCAAAATAGATGGTGAGGTCACTCTGCTTTTAGACTTGTTTTCAATTGCATAATCGATTCGTCAACATAATACTTATAGTTTCATAACATATCGGTTAACTAAACAAAACAATGATATTTTCAAAACACACTTTAAACACCTCAACCATTATGGATATTACCTCACATTGTCATGTACCTAAATTAAAATTAAACAATGATTTAGCAATAAAATGAGTATGCATTCACATAACTGAACAATTGGTTTAACAGATACTTTTAATCGGGAAATTTAATTAAATGAAGATCGATAATTTCTAACCGAAATCATTTTCAGAGGATGCGTTACAATAACAATTTTGTATTCAAATCACACAACACAGATATTCCTGCTGAACATGAAATACTACCACTAGATGTGACCATTTTGACCCACGTATCTGTAAATGACTCGATTTGGGATTATTTTACCGCTAATTAGTTCACAGATTTAACTAAAAAAGAAGACGGGTCAAAAGTCAAAACTCATCCAAAGTGTATTCAAGATCACAAGACCTTCTAAATCACTTAATAAAAAAATCCTGGTTTATTATTATTATTATTAATATTATTATTATCATTGTATAATAATTAATAATACATATTTTTAAGGCCCAAAGTTGGATCTTTGGTTAGCTTTCTTGACAACGTTCCTATTTTTAATCATATTTAAAACACTTAAGTATTTATAAATTTAAAAAACTGGATAAAGAAAGTATTTGCTGGCCGACCCGCTGTATTTTAATCATATTTATAAGCTATAGTCAAGAAAGATAATACCTTGTGACATATCAGTTGATGCGGGTTCATCAAGCCAATCATATGCTTTTACATGCATTGATCCATAAAGAAGCTTGCTAAAAACCGTCATTCCAGGATGATTATGAAGCGGGATGATGGCTGAAGATGGCATGCAAAATATCCCCATCTACAAATAAAATAAATATTGAAAATTCAGTCTCTTACGAGAAAAAAAATGTGATTTTTTTTTGAACTTACAGTGAAGCTCTCGGACTCATGAATATGGATGTATTTTATTGGTGGCAAAGATCGATTGGGGCCGTTAAGTTCAGTCACAGGACCCGTCCAGCTACGTACTAATTGTGCTTCCTGATCCAGTCCTACATCCGAAGCCTTGATCTTGTCTGATCCAATTACAAAATAGAAAAAAATTTTAGGTTAAAATTTATTTAAAACAAGTTATAAACATCCAACAAGTGTATACGGAAGAGCTACTAAATCAAATACCCGTTAATTTAACAATTAATTTGATTTCCATATCAGTAAAAGAACATTAATATCTCAGAAGTCGGAACCATTCTGAAATAGACTGATATGTCCTTAGAAAATAGAAACGAACACAAAGATGTACAAAACAATATAACGATATCTTTGTGAATTATACAGGTCGAAACATATTCAGAACAAAGTAGGTAAATTTTTAGAACCTCCACTTTTCCCTTCTTTAAATTTTAAAGATAACGAATAATTAATATATCATTACATAATACATAAACAATGGTAATAATAATGCTCCAACTTTCTTGAATAAAACAATTTAGAAGGTTGTAAACGCTATATGTTTTGACAAACTTTTGAGTATTTTTCCCGTTTCGTCAGATTGATCCATTTTCACAAATCACAACTAATGCATGTGATTCATTGGCAACAAATCCAAAATGACTTGAAAAGGTTAACAAGATTTCGTGGGCAAGGCAAATCATTTCATATGCTAATTTAGGAAAACAAAAATGTAGCAGCATATAATTAGATAGCGATAACATACAAAACAAGAAACAAATAAATAGCCTTAAAGCCTTACCTAAGAGAGAACGGACTTTTTCAAGCGCGTCTTCTGAAACCGGTCCGGTTGGAGATAAAGATGCTTTGCAGGCGTTATAAAGCTTTTGTATTTGAGGCATGATTTAATCACAACAAGAACCCAAAAGCCGAAATAATAATAGTAGTAGTAATCCCCCTTCTGCAGAGATATTGTTTCTTGCAAAACGCTGTAAACGGTGTCGACTAGATAAATAACTTTCAATACACAAAAGCCCCTTTGGAAATGATATTTTGGAGTGAATCAGGATCACAATTGGTTAATTGACTATTACAATGTTTTCCAATTTCACCACAATATATCCACATCTCCATCAATTCGTAAGGCGCTCCATGTTCTCACCACTGCATATACAAATCAAAATCACAAATTTGCAGCTTTAAAATCAAATCTATATCAACTTGTTTAACTTTACAGAAAGATAAGCTAACATTATTAACATTCTTTTATATCATTTTCATTGTTATCCGTTATATATCCTCACATCAAGTAATAATATAAATGACCCACAAAAGAAAAATGCCCAAAAACAGTGTTGTAAAAATCCTGTTTAGGCGTCGATTAATCGGTTTCACCTAATCGGCCCCTAAATCGGAACTGGCCAAAATTGGTAAAACAAAAAAAAAGGTAAAAATCTTTGAAGTAATTGAAAAACTATACGTATTTTGAAAAAATTATATATAAAATTTTGTGTGCGCGTGTGTATATGATTCTGAAAAATAACATATAAATTTCCAATCCAATTAATCCCTATTAATCACTAGTCGGTATCCCACCGCCCGACTAGAACCTTTACGAGTTCTACAACACTGAGAAAACCTACACGAACAGGACCGGCATTCATCAAAGAACTATTATGTGAAAACAATGAAATCTTGGAACACTTATGCAAAACATTTAACGTATAAAGTTCAGTGCTTGATTATAGTAAAAGAAGCCCATTAATGTACATACAGATATACACAAACAATTTAGTAAACTTATCAGCAAAAGTTATTAAAATTAAAAATAATAATAATAACTGATTCCAAATTTGTGCATTACTAGCAATATTATCACTTTTGCACAGTGAAAACCACAATCAACAGATTAAAACAAAAAAGGAACACCAATCATAAGCCCTGCACGAACAGGACTAGCGTTTTCATCGAAAAACAATTATGTGTAGTCTTGAACACTTGTGCAGAACATTTAACATACAAAGTTCACTACTTGATTATAGTAAAAGAACCCATTAATGTACATATACTGATATACACAAACAATTTAGTAAATTATCAGCAAAACTTATTAAACCTGTAAAAAAAAAAACTGATTCCAAATTTATGCATTACTATCAAGATTATCACCTTTGCGGTGCAAACCCCATAATCAAAACCCCTGAACAAAACCAATTCAAAATCCACACAATAAACCTTAACCCAAATCAAAGATTCAATTTTTAAGCAAAACCCTATTAGCTTTCATCCCAAGAATCAAGACCCACCAAATCAAACACGAATAACGTGCAATCGAACCACCCAAAGATCAAACCCAATCAGAAACCGAAAACCCAGAAAGCGTGAACCAAACGCACAGTCAGAAGCATGTCAATTTGACGAAATTGGAATTGAAATCAAGAAAATTGAAAAGAGGGTTAAATGGGTCGGATTGAATTGATGGGTTAAAGAGATCCGTGACGATTGATTGATTGAGTAGCAGTAGGAGGAGGAGTACCTGACAATGTTGTCCTTGGTTTGCAGGTGAATTCACGAGAATGCCACGTTCTTGCCTGCACCAACAAGTGGCACTACTATATACGCAACACAATTTTTTTCTTTTTTAGGTGAGAAGAAAAGCCCAATTTGTTGTATACCAGGTTTGGTTTCGTATAGGTGGTGTCCGTTTAAGGTATGAACTTAAATTTATAGGTAAGCAACACTAGATTCATCGTATTATACTCATCGTATAAGGATATAAGTAAAAATGTTATATTATACGAGTTGTGTAAGTTTTGACATAAGGCGTTTATGAGTTTCATAAAGTTATCAGGGGCGGCTTAGAGGTAGGTCCCGTTGAGGGCCCGGCCCGTTATCGAGAGGGGACCAGAATTTTATTTTTTTTTATAGGTAACGGAGACTTGGAGAGCATGTTTCTTTAATATTTATTTAACTTTTGAAAAAAAAAAACGGAAAGGAAATTTAGCCCGGTTATTTAAGCTCACGATCAATTAATAGCTAAATTTAGAAGTTACTCAAGTTTGCACACAACCAACTAATTAGCTCAATAGACTTTACTCCTTATTCTAGAGGTACACAAATCTTGTTTTTTTAACCAGTTCCGGGTTTGGTCAACAAAGGCAAGGACCTAGATAGGTAAGAATCAATTCTGGTATGATCGGGTTTTTGGTCGGTCAGGGTTTTGACCAGGTAGAGGTGGAACCGGTTTCGGTTCCGGGTCCGGGTCCGGGTCCGGGTAGGGTTTCTCTAAGGAACTACAACCTAGGTTATACCTGCAGGTCGGGTAGGATTGCTCCAGTTCCCAGTTGGGTACACATGGTGGGTCCAGATCGGGTTTATGCTCAAGTCTACTTTACTATTAGTAATTTTGTTTTTGATTATTGTTATTTAGATTACCGTCTATCTTTGAAGAAAATATATTATATATAAGGTTCTTTTTTAGTACTCGTTTGAGGCAATTGAAATCTCGAAAACGACCCTAAAAGTTATATGGGCCTATATACACACATTTTTATAGGTTGTATATAGTGCATGTTAAAAATGTCACATGACTGTATAACCTATATTTGGTATAAGGTATATGCCGTGGGTTTGTACCAAGTCATCAATCCACGCGGACCACGCCCATGTTTATGGGTCGATTTATAACTATTAAACCGATCACTGGTTTGGTTTTACATTTAACTTTTTTATTATTTCATAAAATGCGCTTATGTTAACCGGTCAGTTTGGTTTGGGGTAAAAAGAAAACATACCAACCATGCCAGTAATATTTTGCAAACGTTTATACATTATTTATTAGGAAAATTGGTTTTAAATAATCCCAACTATCACCTATTGGCAAATAACAGGCCCAACTTTGCACTTGGCTGGTGGCGGTCCTAACTATGGGGTATTTGTTCTTAACGGGCTGCGACTAACGGATGTTAACCCCGTTAGTGATTTGCTGACGTTGACCTTCTTCTCCGGCTGGAAACCTGCAACTCGCCTCCATTCTCCCTAATATCGTTACGCCGTCTCTCTCTATCTATCTTTCCCCTCATACGAAACCTAACCGGCGTGTCACCGTTGTTGTCTCCGGCGAAGTCCCCCCTCGTCAATCGTGCGTCATTCGAGGTAATTGACACTTCATTCGGCTCGTTTTGACCCCCTTAACAAAAGCCTTATGCTTATTTTGTAGATCGTGTAACATTGATTTCGAATTTTTGAAAAATAAGATCGGGTCTGGTATATAGGGGTTGGCCATGGAACAAGATGTAATGTACTTTATTTTCAAATTTCCGATGTGTTTTGAAGAGGGAGGGAGACGTTGTGATGATATTAGGGAGAATGGAGGCGAGTTGCAAGTTTCCAGCAGGAGAAGAAGGTCAACGTCAGCAAATCACTAACGGGGTTAACATCTGTTAGTCGCGACCCGTTAAGAACAAATGCCCCTTTAGTTAGGACTGCCACCAGCCAAGTGCAAAGTTGGACATGTTATTTGCCAAAAAGTGATAGTTGAGATTATTTAAAACCAATTTTCCTATTTATTATTAAGTAATAGTTTTTAGTTGTTTATTAATTGGTACATTTGTTGTTCAAATAATTTAGGTGGGCCGTATATATTTGTTTGATGAAATCTGCTGTTTGTACCTTTGATCCATTGAATTTGTTCACGTGAGCTGGCTTGCATCAACCAATTATAAAATGCCAAAAATATATGCAGGATTTTTTGTTTTTACAACCGACTTCTTGGAGGTAACTTTCTTTATTTTATTTATTTATTACAACAATAGAACCCATTATCAGAAAATTCATAGAACCAATTCAATGCCCTCTAATATATTGATGTAGATCATTAGATGTAGATCATATGTAGTCCATTTTTTGTTTCATTGTTTGTTTGTTAATAGAAATCAAAAGGTTAAGATTTGTTAGGTCGAGTGGCTTAAAAATATACGCTTCTTTATGTAACTGTTTTTTTTTCTTTTTTTTTTCTCGCTTATATGTTCTTATAGACAGGTGGTGTTAAATTTTATATTATTTTCTGTGCTTTAAAAAAACAATAATAAGTTATTCATGTGTATCGACAATTAAAAGTATGTAATCGAAGTAATAGATAAAGATAAGAAGAAATATTATTTTAAAAACTAGAGAACTTTTTGCAGGGTGAAGATCAGCTAAATATAATAACTATCTTTTTACCTCAAATAAATATTAATGTACGTTTTCGTCCCCGTGGTAACCGGGTGTGAGACAAGTTGCAACCTCACTTTTAAAAAATAGCCTACCCGGACCCCTAACATCTTTATGTGTGTGTGTTGTTGGTGGTGGGGTGGGGGGGGGGGGGGGGGGCGATGGGGGATAAGAACCAAGCTTGAGGGATTGATTTGTTTCCATAAAAATACGGGTACGGATGAGGATGGGAATGAGATGCAGAGGTGCTTTATTTGTTTTTGTTTTTTAATCCTTTTACCTCAAATTTAAGAATAATGTTATTAATGGGGGGCAAGATGTGAATAAGGGCGAGCTCGGGAAAGTACCGGTACCTATCCCGAAAATCTCGATCCTGAAAATTTGAAATATTTGGTATCGGTATTTCGTGCAAAATTCGGGGAATACCGGTACCGAATACGATATTGATACCAAAAACGCTCATCCCTAGATGTGAATGCTCTAACAAGACAAATTATATACCAACGATTTACTAATCGTTAGCAACAAATCCCACAAATAACAAAAGTTATCAGCAGACCCAGGATAGGGAGGTTGAGATGTAAACAAACCTTTCATCCATTCATAATAAACACTTTAACCAAACCCGAAGCCGTTTCATAAAAAAAAAAAACCACTTTACCCATCTCTAGACCCAGAGGTGCACAAATTGGGGTTTTTTTACCCGGAACCGGTTCCGGGTATGGTTAACAAAAGTCAAAACCGGGATAGGTAGGAACTGGTTCTGGGTATCGTTAGGTATTTGACCGGGTTTTGGCCAGCCTTACGGTTTTTTTGGGTTTCGGGTAGGATAGGGTCGGGTTTTGACCGGGTATTTCCGGTTCCGGGTCGTCTCAGGGGATAAATCTAATACTAGGTCCTACCTGCAAATCGGGTATGGGTAGGAATCGGTTCCGGTTCAGCATCGGGTCGGGTCCGGAACCAGGTATTCTGTGATCCTCTATCCAGACCCAAAACTCTTTATTCTCATTGGGCTCAGTATGGACGAACTAATCACTAACCACCCAACAAAGCCCAATCACCAACCCAACTATTCTTACAACACACATCCACCGTCCAATTACAGTTCCAGATCAACTGAATTCTAGAGAGAGAAACACCAAGTTCTAGAGAGAGAAAGCAAAAATGGTCGAAGAAGCAGCAAAACCAGAGGATCTGACGGTCAACAACACCATCGCCGTTGCTCGATCGGACGGCGAAGAAGAATCCGACGGCGAGCAGCCGGAAGACGGCGAGATTGTCGACGGCGGAGGCGACGGTGACGCTCCGGCGGCGGATTCCGGCACGGCCGTAGTGCAGCAGCATATGTTGGAGCATTCGTGGACGTTTTGGTTTGATAACCCTAGCGCTAAGGGTAAACAGGCTGTTTGGGGTAGTTCTATGCGGCCTATTTACACTTTTGCCACTGTGGAAGAGTTTTGGAGGTAGTTGATGTGTTATGTTTGTTTAATTAGTGTTTAATTACATGATTGTTGATAAATTGAAGTTGAATTTGGAGTTAGGGTTTTGATTATGTTATTTGATTATTTTTACGTGCTTTGATGTGTTTACTTTCGATTATAATATGAATATGTCATGTTTAATCTGTTGTCTACAATGTAGGGCTGTAAACGAACCGTACGAACACGAACAAGGCTTTGTTCATGTTCGTTTGTTAAGGAAATAATGTGTTCACGAATGAGATTTTATGTTCGTGTTCGTTCATTAAGGAAATGAATGTGTTCACGAACGGGTCACGGACACAAATAAAATCGGCAGAGCCTAGAGATTGAGACCTATGTATTCATCAATGTGAATAATGAAAGCGTGTAAATGAAGGAAATGAATCGAACCAACACGATCAAGGGAGTGTTCGTGTTCGTTCATTTCACTTTAAATGAACAGATTACTTAATCGAACAAATATTTATGTTCGTGTTCGTTTATTTAAAAAATGAGCATTTGTGTTTGTTTATGTTCGTTTGTTTAAAATCTAACGGACATAATTGAACAAAGATAAACGGACATAGATCAACGTATATGAACAAATGTAAATGAACACAAACAAACATAAATGAAAACACTTTACTGAACACAAATTAACAACTATAAAACCTTTAAGTAGATGATTCATCCAGATAATATTTCATTATTTTCTATTAATATATAAACGAACATAAATAAACAGACATAAACGAACGTTCATGAACATAAATGAACAAACGGAACACGTGTCATGTTTGTTAAACGAGTTTCCCACCGAACGATTCACCAACAGTTCACTGAATGTTCGGTTCATTTACAGGCCTCGTCTACATCAAGACTTAGTTATTTACTTAAGGTGTTATGAATTTATTTCTTGTTGGCTTGGTTTTCTGAATGATATTTGTATGTTTTATATGGATACAACTATACAAGTGTATTTATTATCATTTACAGACATCTATATAAGTTTGAACGTTGCGTACAATTGTATTGTTTAAGTGGTTGAGACTACTGTCTAACATATTGCCATTTGTATGTTGATGCAGTCCCTCATAAAAAAAGTAAGAAGGTGATTTTATGATTGCTATAATGTTATGTATCTGTGTGCAGTACTGTAGTCTATTCTCTGTGAATGTTGGTTAACTTGTACAAGTTCTATGAATGTGAAGATTTGTGTGATATTTTTGTTATATTTGTTTAGTTAGTGTTTAATTACATGATTGTTAATAATTTGAAGTTAGTTTTGTTACTTATTGAATTAGGGTTTTAATTGTGTTAGGGCTGACAATTGGGTACCTATTTAAGAGACAATAAGACCTGTTAATCAAAAACGTGTGGTATGTGATTTTTTTATTTTCCTAAATAATTGAAATTAGTAGGCTACTAGGCTAGACTCCATCATTCTCCCTTATTGGTACATTAAACTTAAAACTGTCTTATAGTCATGACATATAAAGTAGTTAAACGAGTCATATTCATGTTTGATACTTGTGTTAAGCGCGCCGTTTCTACCATGTTAAACCTACTAAGACACAAATTGCCAGCCCTATGTTGTGATTCAGTTAGGTTTAATTATGTTTGTTGTGATTCAGTTAGGTTTTGTTAGTTTTGTTTCTGTAGTTCTGGAGGTAGTTAATTACATTTGTTTAATTAGTATTTAGTTACATGATTGTTAACAGTTTGAAGTTGAATTTGGAGTTAGTTTTGTTAGTTGTTGAATTAGGGTTTTAATTAAGTTTGTTATGATTCAGTTAGGTTTTCTGAATGATATCTGTATGTATTATCATTTACAGGCGTCTTTAAGATGTTTGAATGTTGCATCTTATGTAGATATGCATGTTTTATGTGGTTGAGAAAACTGCTTAATATTTTCGATTTGTATGTTGATGTAATTTCTCATCAAATAAGTAAAATAGAGTGATATTGCATTATTGTGATTGTTTTGTATTTTTGTATTGTGTTTTCTCTGTGAATGTTGGTTAGCTTGTATGAGTTCAATGAATGTGAAGATTTGTATTAATATTAGTAGTTTTTTATTCTAATGGGTCTGTGGATAACATAAAGAAAAGTTAATAAGACAAGAAACGTGTCGGGTTTATCATTGTGTTAATAATTTAATTTAGTTTGTATTTTCTAATCATATTTAAAACACCTGGATTTTATTAACGTGATTGGACACGACCCAACAAACTCACAAAATTACGTGTTTTGAGTTTTTTTGGACTTGTATATCAAAATTTAAGATTAAGAAAAATGCTATATTGCTATTTAGTTTGATTAGAAAACAGACGTATGACTAAGTAAAAGATCAAGTTGTTGTTAAAATAGAGTTATTCAAAGCCCACACTAGACCTTTTTTTTGAGGTAACTAGTTTCATATTGCAAAAGGTCCAAAATGCCCTTGGCATTCCTGTTATATCTATTCTTCTATTATTAATTAAACTGTGCACCTTAATATCATATTACATGTGAATCTAGAATACATATTGTTGTCAAAATAGAGTTATTCAAAGCCCATTAGACCTTTTTTTTTGAGATAATTAGTTTCATATTGCAAAAGGTCCAAAATACTGTTGACATTCATGTTATAGCTATCCTTCTATTATTAATTAAACTGTGCACCTTAATATCATATTACATGTGAATCTAGAATATATATATTTTTTTTGAGGCAACTAAAATTTGATGTACATTAGATAGGGATTGTAATACTTGTATGTTGTTTCTTATATGATGTATACATCAAGAACGTTTGAAGTGGATGAGGATTTTAATTTGTTAAGAGTTAGTTATTGGATTAGGGTTTCATGAATTTGTTTCTTGTTGGCTTGGTTTTTTTATTTTTTGAATGGTTTTTTGATTTTTTGAATAATGGTTTGGTTTTCTGAATGATATATGTGTGTTTCAAGAACGATTGAAGTGGATGATATTTTTATTTGGTAAGACTTGGTTATTGACTTAGGGTTTCAAGAATTTGTTACTTGATTTGTATGTTTCAATATGGATACAATTATACAAGTGTATGTATTATCATTTACAAGCATTTAACATAATTTTTATGTTTCATCTCATATAACTATATAGGAATTAGGATAGTATTGTTTTTGTGTTTTGAGACAGCCGTGTAACATCTTGCTATTTGTATATTGACGCATTTCATCATCAAGTAGGTAACATAGGGGGATATTATGAATTTATGATTGTTATGTATGTATTGTGTATTTGTCTTTTCTTTGTAAATGTTGGAGACGGGTCGGATTTTTCATGATGTATGTTTGAATGCATACCAACATTTATAACTCAAATTGTTCAAAAGTTAGATATGCATTGTAATAATATAGTTTGTAATCATATTTGAAACACTTGGATTTTATTAACATGATTAGACACAACTCGGCACACACAAAATTACATATTTTGACCTGTACATCAAAAGATTTAAGACTCCGCTATATTGCTATTTAGTTTGAGTTGAAAATTTACATATGATTAACTAAAAGATCAAGTTGTAGACTTGTAATCAAGATAGAATTATACAAAGGCTACATTAATTTAAATATTTAGGTTTAATCTCTTGTTGGTGTACTTGAGCTTGTTTTGAGTGTATTAGTTCCAATTCGCAAAATGTCCAAAATGTCCTTGATATTCAAAATACTATTCTTCTATCTTTTTATTGAATTTCGCATCTTAATATCATATATTACATGTGAATCTAGAATATATATTTTTCAATTAGCAGGTTATTTCGAGCATTTGAAGTTTGATAGCTTTAGGATCTTCTATCATATCTTTTTTATATTCAATCGTTATGGCTAATTTCTTTAAACTGCAGCCTTTACAACAATATACATCGACCAAGCAAGCTGGCTAATGGAGCCGACTTTTATTGCTTCAAAGATAAAATTGAGCCTAAGTGGGAGGACCCCGTGTGTGCTAACGGTGGGAAGTGGACTATGACTTTTCCCAAGTCAAAGTCTGATAATTGCTGGCTGTATACGGTACTCTCCTAAATCTCTCTTTTATCATTTTTTTTTCATTTCAAGAGTCTTGTGTATATACTCTTGCTAACTTTCATTATCTGCACACTAGTTGCTAGCAATGATCGGTGAACAGTTTGATCATGGCGATGATATATGTGGAGCAGTTGTAAATGTCAGACCGAGGCAGGAAAAAATATCGTTGTGGACCAAGAATGCTGCCAATGAAAGTGCTCAGGTATGATATTAACTAAAGCCAACCGATGTTTTGAGATGGTCATCTCTAAGCGTATATTGTATTTGTTTGCAGATGAGCATAGGGAAACAGTGGAAAGAGTTTCTTGATTACAGTGACACAATAGGCTTCATATTTCATGTAACCTTTTCACTCACTCATTTTCTTGTCAAATATTTGGATTTCGATGATTGTTTTGTTACTTACGTTCTGCATTTTGTTGCACAGGAAGATGCGCAGAAGCTTGACAGAGGTGCGAAAAACAAGTACACAGTGTGAGGTGTGTATGTTTTTGTAGTGCTTAAAATTGCAACTTTAGGTGGACTTGAAAGTTTAAACATCTTTTTTCTTTTCTGATATTGATGGATTTAATTGACCATCTTTCTTTACAATCCATGTTACATTTTCCGACAGTTTGTTGCGTATTCTACCGTTAGATTTCTGTTTTCCTGTTATTAAAGCGCTTAAATTCTTTACTCTTAAATTCTCTTGAAAGAAGCATAGGAAACAACTTATTAATTGAAAGTTTGCGTGACTTTTTGAGGCGCTTAATATGAACGTGACAGTCAGTCAACATGAGAGAGTCGCACTTAGTCAAGGCGCTCGCTATTTGAACTGTTGTTATTACGATGTAACCTGCTGCCATTTGAAATGGCGATGGGAAGTGTCGTTGCCCAGTCACCATGTCACATTTATCATCTGGTCACCCTCATGCTTAGTCAAGGGTCTCGCCATTTGAACTGGCGAGAGGCTTGGTGCTATGAACGAGAACACAACAGAAGGTTGGGAATCTTGCAAACCAAAGGCTAACGAGAACACAACAGAAGGTTGGCCTATGAATTGTCACCTCAACTTTTAATGCATGTTTAGCGTCACGTATGAACCATGCATCACATCACGAGAACATTAATGCGACGGTGTTTTGACAAATAATACTTTTTAACTTGGTGCTTGTTTTTGTTTAAAAGGTCTGCAATGGGTTTATGTCTGTGGCGTGCAAACATATACTTGGACAGCTTCTTTTTTTTTTTTTAAAGATCTGAAAATTGCAAATTGCTTTTATGGTCTTAAAAAATAAGTTAATATTCAACTTTTTCAAACCTCTTCACACCCGCCACCACCTACTGTCCACTACCACCACCACCCATCATTCTCCACCACCATCGTTTCACCACCTACCACCATCATCTACCACCAATCATCCACCACCATCATCCACTACCATTATCACTGTCCACCACCCACTACCACAGCTTGTCAGCTCGTACACCACCACCAGGCCTGACCCAAGGGGAGGGCGATGAGGGCGATAGACCCGGGCCCACTTTCTCGAGAGGCCCATAATTGTTAAAAAATAAAATTTATATATAATTTTATTTTAATAAAATAACCTACAAATGACTCTTTGATTGAAGGAAAGTGTTCAAACTGTGGTAACACAGGTCATGGGGTTCAATTCCCACAATTAGTGTTCTTTCTTTTATAGAAAAAAACTTTTATTTATGTTTTATATGAGTCATTTTAGTAACATGTTTATTATTATTTGTTTGTTTTGGGCTTTTAAAAGGTAACCTTATTGATAAAATTGTCAAATTATCTATTACATAGTTGAAAACGCGATTTTAAGGGTCCGTTTTTTTACTCGTTCTAGGCCCCAAAATTTTAAGAGGTTCTTAGAAACGGCCCTGACCACCACCAATTATTTTAACATTCTATAGACATTAAAAACAAAAAAAACTTCTTTTTACATACCAAAGAGGTTTGGCCCACATCCTTTTTTTATAGATGTCTGTCGCACAGATATGTTTCGCAGACAGCAACGTTTTACATTTGAAAAACAAACCGGAAAAAAGAAAAAAAAAGTGTAGGAGCATACATAAAGCATAATATGAATTCATTTTGGGTTCTTTACTTCTTTTTACATGCAACATTTTTAATATAGCTATTAAAACTTGTCATGGTTTGAACATCATATAAAGAAAAAAACTCATAAATTGGGCATTGAGAGAAAATGAAGGCGATCCAACCAAAAACCGACGTCGGAAAGTGGATTGATTTGGAGTCCGTATCAGAATTGCAATCATCCACCGGATGACCAATCATGCCATCAGGGCGAAAACCTAACAACAATAAGAAAAAGAATAAAGCTAAACCCGATAGAAAGCCTCGCTCTCGTCTTCTTGGTATTTATATTATATTTCTTTTACACTTTTCTTTCATATTCTCTATGTTTTATATTTGCTTCATGCACAAATTTATTTCCTCTGTGTGATTTGCTACGTGGGTATGAGTTTTTTTTCCCTTAAATTTCATCTTTTTCCTCCAAAAAGGTGCTGCAGCTTTGACGCCCGGTAGATGTTCGATGAAATGCCTCAAAGACCGAGTTTTTTTTTTTTTTTAATAAAATTTTTTAAGGCTTTTTTTTAAAGCATACCAAATTGATATGGGGGAGTGTAAACGAGCCAAGCTTAAACGAGCTCAAGCCTAAAAATAAGCTTGTTAAATAAATGAGCATGAGCCCGAGCTTCACTTATCGAGCTCAAGCCGGCTAGCGAGCATAAACAAGCCAGTTAGTTGTTTATATTTATATCATATATATCTACCTTTTAATTATTATACACAAAATTGTGATTTATGTTATAATAGAAAGGTTCCCGTGCGATGCGGTGGGAAACACAGACAATGGTAATTACGTAACATGTTCATTATTCTGAATTAATGAAAAAGCAATAGCAATATCATACTCAAATTAAAGAGAATAAAATGCTCATTTTATGGTGTAAATTCAAAAAAATATTAACGTATCAAAAAAATATTAACGTTGGTTTAAAAGTCAACAATATGCTTAAAATGATTGTACCATATGTTTTAAAAGTTGAGCTTACTCATGAGCCGATCTCAAAACAACCCAAGCTCGAGCTCTCTATAAGTTAAACCAGACGAGCGAGCTCGAGTACAGGCTCAGCTCGCTCGTTTACATTATTAGTTTTAGATTTAAATTGAATTTCAATTAGTGTTTATCTTCTTTCTTGGTAAGATATCTGTGAGATCAGTTAATCATTTGTTGTTCTGAACAATATATTTGGATGAAACAAACTATAACAGGAGAGAGTTATGGTGACCAACATAGGGCTCATCATCCGGAGGACAACACGGAGGATTCAGAAGGCAGTTCATCTGGATATGAATCTTTAACACCAGTCACAACTCAAAAGTCTGCCAAAGACAGACTTTCCAAAATTGAGATCGATAAACCGTGGAATTCACCAAGACAAATTAAACTCAAGATGGATTTCTCAAAAGCAGCAATGATGGAAGTGGAAACTCCTACTGTTGCTGAGTACTTATGTCAACCATTTGAGTTTTCACATGAGAACGAGACTCAAAAAGTCAAAGACTCGGGTTTCAAGACTCCCCCTTTTGTTGATCCGGTTAAGTCTGTTGATCAAATTTTAGCTGAAGTCGTGTCTAAATTACCATTTGAGTTTTCATCCGAGGAGACTCAAAAAGCCAACGACTTGGGTTTCAAGGCTCCCACTTTTGTTGATCCGGTTGATCCGGTTAAGTCTGTTGATCAAACTTTGGCTGAAGTCGCGTCTAAATTACCATTTGAGTTTTCATCTGAGAAGGAGACTCAAAAAGCCAACAACTTGGGTTTCAAGACTCCCACTTTTGTTGATCCGGTTAAGTCTGTTGATCAAACTTTGGCTGAAGTCGCGTCTAAATTACCATTTGAGTTTTCATCTGAGAACGAGACTCAAAAAGCCAACAACTTGGGTTTCAAGACTCCCACTTTTGTCGATCCGGTTAAGCCTGTTGATCAAACTTTGGCTGAAGTCGCGGCTAAATTACCATTTGAGCTTTCATCTGAGGAGACTCAAAAAGCCAACGACTTGGGTTTCAAGACTCCCACTTTTGTTGATCCGGTTAAGCCTGTTGATCAAACTTTGGCTGAAGTCGCGTCTAAATTACCATTTGAGCTTTCATCTGATAAGGAGACTCAAAAAGCCAACGACTTGGGTTTCAACACTCCCACTTTGGTTGATCCGGTTAAGTCTGTTGATCAAACTTTGGCTGAAGTCGCGTCTAAACTACCATTTGAGGTTTCATCTGAGAAGGAGACTCAAAAAGCCAACGACTTGGGTTTCAGGACTCCCACTTTTGTTGATCCGGTTAAGTCTGTTGATCAAACTTTGGCTGAAGTTGCGTCTAAATTACCATCTGAGTTTTCATCTGAGAATGAGACTCAAAAAGCCAACGACATGGGTTTCAAGACTCCCACTTTTGTTGATCCGGTTGCATCTGTTGATCAAGCTTTGGTTGAAGTCGCGTCTAAATTAAATAATAATACAAAGATTCAAGAAAAAGATGATTTAGCAGTGGCTGAAACACACATAGAACATACAGTTATCAATGAGATCGATAAACCGCAAAATTCAACAGAACAAGCTAAAGTCAAGATAGATAAAGCAGCAATGATGGAATTGGAACCTCCTACCGTTGCTGACTACTTATCTCAACCATTTGAGTCTTCACCTGAAAAGGGGACTCATAAAGTTGAAGACTTGGGTTTCAAGACTCCTACTTTTGTTGATCCGGTTGTGTCTGTTGATCAAACGTTGGTTGAAGTCGCTTCTCAGTTAGATAATAATATAAAAGTTCAAGAAAAAGATGATTTAGCAGTGGCTGAAACGTGCTTAGAGCATACAGTTATCAATGAGACTGATTATCTGTCAAAAGAAAATGAAGTTCAAAAACTGGATTCTCCAAAACCGAAGGAAAACTTATTACAATATTCTACAAATGGTAGATGCCCATATTGTGGAAGGAGTGATGATGACGAGAGACAGGTATGCTAAATATCTCGTTTTTCTGTTCAATATTCGGTTAAATTTACATTTAATACTGTTAGTTGGTGACGTGTATTCTGTAATGGTGATTGCTAAACATATATCTAAATCATATGCAGCCTCTGCTAACTTCAGCTCCTCGACCGCCTGAAAAGGCTTCATGGAAGAATTGTTGTGGAATATTAGAGTTGTTTTCAGGATCCGCTAGGTATAATTACTAAATGACTATATTAATCCATGATTTGTTACATATATTTGCCCTGATTATAGCTCTGTTTTCTTGAATGCAGAAATTGATCATATCTTTAAGCCAAGGCCCAAGGGTTCATTTTTTTCACTTTTTTTAACTTGTTTTATTAATTTGCAGTTAACAGTATAGTATTGTGATCTTAAACTTATATTACCTGCACATTATACTTCTCATTTTACAACAAAATTTCACCTTCCGACAAAGGCATTTTTAGAATATACCAGTTTCACTTGGTAAATGAGCAAATGCATCCTTGGACCGGTTTACAACACACATTAACCCTTAAATTGTGATGTTTTGCATAACTTACCACAAGTTAAACAATGATCGGCTGTTACCCTAATCACCTCATGTCAGGTTTCTGAGTTCAAAGACCTAACACTAGGAAGTTGAGCCGCCACATCATCTAAAGTCATATTATAACACACTAACTGTTGAATAATGGTTACAAGTTATTAAATAAATTCAGACTTAGTAATAGTGACTGAAGTGGGGGCTAAAAGGGTGTGATGTATAATGGGACATTTAGATAGCACACTTTGCCCAAAAATGCAACTCTCTCCTTTTTGGTTACAAAACATTATATAGAATACTTGTCAAGTATGTCGTTTTTGCGATAGAAAGTTTTGAAGCCATAGAAGCAAAGAAATCCTTACAACGCTTACTACATATGCCATTTCTGTGCTGTCACATCTACATGCATTGTTGCTCAATAACCTACATGTTTCTTCTATACGTATATCACAAATCATCCAAGGCACGAAAGTGAGGACATACACTACAAAATAAATCAGTGTCCCCAATGGCCCAATCCGTCAATGAAGGGGCTACAGACGAAAAGCCCGACGTCAGAAATATGGCTGGGAACAGATTTATGATGACTATGGACGGATATCATCTACAACTTTACACGTCTTTTCCAACAGATGACAACTTGTGTCATTTGGTAATGTTCATATGATTGATGATGTGTTTTTGGGTCAAAATCTTGTATTGGTGCAGTTAGTGCTGAAGATTTGAATCCGCCAACAATTGAGTGCCTGGATATCTTATTATCACTAAGTATGACATCCTTTTATTTATGCAGAGTAAAAGAAAACGATGCTAGGTTTGCGAATTTTTACAGAAGATTAATTTATTTCAGAATCCACTGAAAAGTGTGGCTGCAGAAGCCATTCCGATCACACCAGGTACAATGGTACATTCTCGACTTTTGGTCAACAATTTGGATGAGCTTCGGTAGGATTGCAACTATGGTGACTGTTTTATTGATCAAGGGAAGTCTTGAGACTTTTTTTATGTACATTTGATCCAATGTACAATTTAAATAGACGATGTTATACTAACAAGTATCTTTATAAACTCAAAAGGTTAACATTTGGTGAAACAACAGACTGTTAAAGAAAACATAAAGATAACATTTTTCTTTTAAATTTAGCATTTTCTATTGTAATGTGATCCGATCTATATGATGAGCAGGAACCCCAAAAGGTGTTGGCCTAGTCAAAGTTGGTCCAAAGATTGAAGCAGGCATAACAAGCGTCTTGGATAGTTGGATGTGCACTTTGATGTTGGAAGACATCCGGGTCGTTATAGAAGATCACAGTTGAAAGTTGAAACACGTTTGGTACAATCTTATGAACTACTAATTATCATATTAAAATCCTTCAAATTTAATCATTAAAATAGATAAGACCGGTTTAGGTTGATCATCCCATTTCACTTCGTCATATTTTAGCTAATTTTTATATTTGATCCGTTTGAAATGCAACATAACTCAAATCGACTGTTTCTAAATATACGACGGAAAGTTGCAATCTTTACAGAATATATTGTTGTGTATTATTTTCTAAATATAAAATGTGTATAGAGTTATTGTTTTTTTTGGGTTGTAGTTGGCAAAAGAGGGTCCCGGGTCATCATCTAAACCACTTAACCATCAACAACAAACATTGTTGTAAAAGTCTTGGAAAAAACTGAAAAACCATATAACTGAAAAACCATATGTTTTTCCCGCGAGGTCATCAATGATTCATAACAGCGGTCCTTTAGAAAAAATCTATTTCTGAAATGACCTTTTACCGTTATAGATATTTTCTGAAGGTCTGTTGTTAGGAATCGTTGATGACCTCACTGGAAAAGCCTATGGTTTTTCAATTTTTTCCAAGACATACACCAGTGTTTGCTGCTGGTGGTTGATTGGATGAGATAATGACTCGGGTCCATCTTTTGCTAATTACAGGCCCGAAAAAAATAATAACTTGGTACACATATTATATTTGAAAATAAAACACAACAATATAATCTTTAAAATTTGCAATTTTTCATCGTATATTTATGAAATGGTCAATTTGGATTGTGGTATATCTCAAACGGGCCACATAGAAATTTAGCTAAATTGAACATTTATGAAAACGGGCGGTTCAAATGGGTTGCAACCTGAAAGTCACTCAAAGCCTACTTTAATGTTTACGCAAGATTTTAGAAATCGTTATATTCAAGGATTAGATTATCATTGGTTTTGTTTCAGTGCATTTAAGTATCTATATTAACTTTTTTTTAGTATTTACATTACACATATTTTCGCATTGATAAAAATAATTATGCATTCTCATATGATGAACGCAACTATTATTGTACTCTACTCATTCCCAAGACACAATAGCAGTCGGTTAGTATAGGTGTTTCATACGCTTATTGTAGAAAGATAACATGTTATAAACTTATAATGCTTCTCTCAGAGTTTCTTATTTACGCAAAAAGGTACGACTTTCAAGTACAAAATGACTTCCTTAGGTTCATCGTTTTGGGCTTTCTAAATGTCCCAACGACACTCGGGATTGGGTTGTTTAGATATTTCGTATCTACAAACAAAAGGAAGCAATTTTGTTCATAAAAGCACATACTGAAGGTGTAAACAAAAGATCTTTGAGAGAAACATTAAAAAATGTTATCATTCCTCAAAAATCCTATAACACTATTTATGTTATTATGTTTTGAGAATGAGAAAAGTAAAATAATGTCATGCTAATCATATAGTGTATATATAAGATAAGATTAGGATCATGTGAGAACCAACTGTGAAATTGAGAACAACGAGAACCAATATGAACCACTTATTTTCTAGTGTAATTTTTTTAAATATCTTATTTTCGTTGACTTCTTTCCTTTTTTTTTTTTCTTTTTTTTGTATTTAGGTAATTGATAAAAAGAAAAAGAAAAGAAAACAACTGTAAGAAAATAAGTGGTTTACATTGGTCTCATGATTCTTAATTTTCATTTGGTTTTCTTAGTATTCTTACCTTATATATATTGCATAACTATATTTTAGTTAATAGTAATACTTTTGCTGTAATGATGTATGAACTTGCATTACACATTTTTGTGTTCAGGTAATTGATAAAAAATAATTATGTATTTTCGTTGCATTTCTTAAGACACATTTGCATTTGGTTAGTATAGTCATCCAAAAATATTTAGAGAAATTTAGATTTATATTAACGTTTATTATTTGTTCAAAATTCAAGTTTTCTAATTTTTATCTTTATTTGTTTAGTAGGATATTGGTTTCGTTTAAGTTAGGGTTAAATATTATTTAATTTTTCAATTTTTTATAAAGTTTTGATATAACAAGAACATAGTTCTTGTAACCTATGGTTCAATTTATCATCTTTGATTAATCATAAAGTGTCTTTAGTTATTGATCACTGTGATACCAACTGATGCAGTTTTGAAAGCGATTAGTGACTCGAGACACTTTATGGTTAATCAAAGGCAATAAATTGAGTTATAGGTTCCAAGAACTCTGTTCTTATTATATCAAAACTTAATCAAAAACTGAAAAACTAAACAATATTTAACCCTAACTTATACTAAACCAATATCTTACTAAAAATTAGAAAAACTTGAATTTGAGCAAATAATAAAAGATAATATAAATCTAAATTCAAATAAGACTGCATCAGAGTATATAGTTGAGGTAATTAACTAAAATTAATAAATTAAATAATGTAAATGACAAGCAAAATAGAAAATTAAATATAAAAAATTAATTAATCTAAATAATAATATATTAGTGAAAACAATAAAAACTAAAATATTAAAATACTTACCTCATTCCTCGCGGTATGGTGTCAAAAATATTCCTTAATCCCCTCTGTGAGAACACTCAGTCACAAGTATTCCTGATGAGCTATTACTTGCATTAAAATCTATCGACTTAGGCAAGTACATCACTCATGGGTTGTGCGGAAATCTTTGGTACCCGATGGCCTCGTTTTATAGGCTTGGTTCGTACAAAACTAGCACTTCCCGTCCGATGTGGGATAGACATCAAAATAAAATTTATTGATCTATGCCAAAATGGTTGTCCGTATGAGCGCAAGATAACCTTTCTCGTAAATGAAACTAATGACCCAATCTCCACACTTATCAAGGATTAAAAATTTCAACTTGTGTGAGATCTCATTCTATATGTAGCCAAGAATATCACACTTACAATACTTATGTTATACCTAATGATTATATAAAATCTAAACTACAAAATAAGAGAGAGATGTGCAATCTCATAGATACAACCATCAAAAAGTTATTTTACAAACAAAAATCTGCAAAAAGATGATAATTTATGTTGAGAAAATATTTCTTAGATGAATTAAAATTTGTTAGATGAATAAGTAAACGAACAAATATATTGGGAAAATTGTCAAGAGGATATTAAAAATTGGATAGATGTCTACCACTACTCTAATATGCAGCTGATATCGCTGTCCGGCTACCGGAGTACTGTTTTTGTACCAACACGTTAGTATATAATGACTCAACAATCATCCCGTGCCCACTGTGGCACCGTCGGATTATGGCAAGGATGAAACCACAGTTGAGAGAACGAGTTCAAAAACTATATTTCATTATTTTTTCCGATCGTCGGAAGTGAATGCCATGAAAAGAGTAAATTCATAGATGCGTGGGGATTTGGGAAGGTAAAAGTGAAGATGATGAGTGATATGAAATCATATATGTTTTATTAATTTTGTCAAATGCTTTTTTCTTTTTATTAACTTTTGATAAACTTGTGGACTGCTAGCACCTAGCAACAAATAGTTAATAAACTTTATTATATTGAATTTTAAAAGATATTAAGTTGTTTTTTACTTAATCACTTATATTTGATTTAATGTTTGAATATTTAATATGGACGGCTTGGAAAGTTTTTAATTTTTAAGGTTTTAGGTATTCTAGCCTTTTTCTTGCTTTATGGTGTTTTGTTCTCTGCTTTTTTTTGTGTGTGAATGTATTGGACAAATGTATTTAACTCGTGGCAAGTGTGTGAATGAATTTGTTTGTCTTTCAAAAAAAAAAAGTTTTATGTGTAACTTATTTTATTTGATTTAGGGTTTATTTTTTTCAACAAAATTAGATAAAATGTATATTATACATAATATAGTATGTATTTTGACTTTTTATGGTGTGTGTAACAAAAAGACTAATTTACTTTTTTATGTGTCTGGAAAGTTCATTCCGCTCTCGACCTTCATAATTGTTGGTTGGCCCTGTTCTTTTTAACCCGGACTATTTTTTTTTCCGATCTATTTTGTGTCTACCATAGCAAAAATTTCTGGGTCCGCCTTTGATCACGGTTATCGGTCCATTGGCGAAATATCAGTAAAAATATCGGTCTATTATATCGATACCGATAATATCAGCAATATTGACCGATATTGAACTGATATTTGACCGATATATCACCGATATTCCTCATATCAGTGTTTTAAGTCTTAATTATCACTTTTTAGTGTTCAATGTTAGTGTTTTAAGTCTTAATCAATTCTTACTTGCCATGATTGTTAGTGTTTTGCAATTTGCTAAATGTTAATTTGTAAACGGTAGGAGACTATACTGAACTATAAGTGTTAAAATGTTATATATATATATATATATATAATATATATGAATGTTACATGATATTAAAATTACCTATATCCTACCGATTTCTCACAGCAGTAACCGATATCTCAGATATCATTGCTCCTTGATCGATATCCGGTATTTATCCGCATTAACTGCTTAACCACTGCTACTAACAAGCTGTAATTGGAAAGTTTAAATTTGTGGTGCATATGATCATTAAGCAGGAAGTGTAAAATGCAAATTATTAAATGAATTAGGAGTTAATCTTTAATTTCCTTTTGAAGTTATGAAACCAAAAATATGTAGTTGGAAGATTACTTTCTGGATCTGGATTTAGGAGGCCCAATGGAGCTAGTGATAGCTTAGGCAAATCACATCATTTTCTTCTATACATAACAGATTGACCAATTAAGAATGGCCAGCCTTGAATATCACTAACGTGTTTTAAACGTAATGGTTGTAGATGAGAGGAGAATTCCAAGTGTGCATGGATGCGTAATTCTTGGGTAGTTTAATTCTTGCAACAAAAAAACACATACGTAAGCTACTGCTTGTGGGGGTAAAGCGCACAATATTTGTTGGTATGAGATGCAAATTAGACCAAGAACGTAACAAAATGAACAAAGCACAATGTTCTTAAACGCGTGTTAGGTCGGTGGTTGTATCAAAACTTATCCTCCAAAGGGCATGTAGACTAACGTTTATGATCCTCCTACGTTGAAATAATTGCCTTTATGGTCATGAAATTATTTTCTCTTAAAATGATCTAATGCTAGATGGACTTTCTTTCTTGTAAAAACACACATAGTCATAGACCCCCAAATACAACTACCAAAAAGTTGGATTCTTTCACACAAAAATTTTAAAAGAATCATAATTTATCTTAAATAATAATAAATGAAACATCTTTACATTCTCTCAAACTATCAGATTGTTTTATTTGTAAATGAATACTTCTCATGCATTTTATCTGAATTCACAGGTATGAGTTCACCAAACCCAGATAGCCCTTAAACGGGTTATAACATATCGTTAAATTAAAAATTAATCTCACCAAATATTGATATAAAAATCCTATAAAATAGGGATATACTAAAAATTAGCATCCGATTTTTTTAAAAAAAGATATTATTTATAACTAAGAAATAATTTATAGTAAAAAACTAAGCGGATCATGGGTCTCATCAAACCCAAATAACTTTTAAACTGAATTAAAACATCTTATTAATTTGTGAAACCCTTTTATCATCAAATTTTAAGTATATTATTAACGTCCTTACAATAAATAAAATTAAACTCCAAAAAAGTATATAAATATTAGAAACAAATAATGTAAAACAATCCCTATAATACGGGGGATAAAAACTAGTAATATGAATATATAAACTCTTACTTGGACAAATAAAGAAAAAAAACAATAACATATTGGGGGCTATCTAATAGAACCTAAAACGGAGTTCTATTTCCTTATTGGTGATTATAGAAACCATGTTATTTCTTTTAAAGCGCTTTGGTCTAATATTATATATTTTTTTGTACGATTTCTAATTTATTCAACATCACTCTATCTTTTTAAAACTTCTTTAGCTTTTAAAAAACTTTAGATATGTTGTTCTCATTATTGTTGGTAGAAAGAAAGCCTTCACCACTTAAATCATTTTATTTATACGTTTTAGTCATAAATCTCTATGCATCTCTAGGGATGTTTTTCGGGTTCGTTTTTTGAATTTCGGATTTTTCCGGATTGGGTTCTTCGCGTTTTCAAAGTTTTAAATCTTGACCCGAAATACAACCTAAATCTCTCACGGGTTTTTCAGGATCGGGTAATTCGGGTTCGGGTTTTTTCGAATTGGGTTAATCGGGTTTCAAGTATCCTATAAAACAAACAAAAAACAAAATAAAAAAATAAAACTACAATGTTTAAATTAAAACAACATATTCATCTTTGCTAGTAACGCAAATAATCAAATAATAAACCAACATAACTTGATAAAACAAGTCAAAAGAGTAAAACTAAATCGAACCATAATCGTCTTCAATCTGGCGTGATTTAGTTGTTCGATTATGGTTTCTATTAGTAATAAACGAAAAACATAAATTAACAATAAACAATCGATCCATAATAGTTGGAATAACAATAAGTCTTAGCCTATTATACCTAAAAATATATTAATTTCAAAACTAAAAGTTAATTCGGGTTTTTCTGGTTGACCTGAAACTTATAAATCAAACCCGAGAACCAACCCAAATTATTTAGATTCGGGTTCGGGTTTTTCTGATCAGGTTAGTTCGGGTTCGGGTATGATTATAGAAAAGTAACAATCCCATGCATCTCTACTCTAAAAAAATATTCATACACTCTCTGTCTTTGACACTTGGTTGATTATTCTCCATCCACCCATAAAAGTATTCATATCATCTTTTCTATCTTCGTCTCTATAATTTAACTAAATATCATATTTCTTTAAATTATCATTAAATTTTATTTAACGTATCGCATCATGCTCTCTATATCTACTTTTTATCTCACTCGTAAACATTTATTTTACTATATCTTCTCTTTCTTATACACTCATAAAATATTTATACAGGCGATAAATAGTACATCTCTATATTTAACTCTAAATTATATAAATAAAGACGAAGACAAAGAACCTCATGAATATACAAAACTAGATTTTCACCCGGCGCGTTGCGCCGGGGCAATTGGTAAAACGTCAACGTTAAAACTCGGGTGTTGGTAGAACCCAAGCGTTGGTAAAGCCAGAGCATTACGTCGGTGAGTTGACGCGAATTTAGTTAGTATAATTTACGGTTGTTATGGTATAGACACATAACATATAAAAAAAATATATTTGTCAATCAACATATAAAAAATATAAATTATTTAAAACGGCGTTTGTTTGGTCGGTAAATCCGGGCCGTGATAAAACTCAAGCGTTGGTCCCGAGCATTAAGACGTTGACTTGACACGAATTCGGTTGGTTCCGGCTAGGTTATGTTTGTCACTATACAAAAGCCAAAAAAAGAGAAAAAATATAAAAATTTGGACCAATGGGGTGGTGTCGGTCGGTAAACTCGAGCGTGTTGGTAAGACTGAATGTTGTCGGTCCCGGGCGTTGACTTTGAGTCTATGCGAATTTGGTCGGTTTCCGTCACGTATGTTTTGATATTGGAATTAAAACAGCCAAAAGAAAAACAGAATTGTCATTCGGTCTGCTTTCTTTATGTTCATTATGACACTAGAACGGAAAAAAAGCAAAAAAAAAAAAACAAAATACTAAGGACAAGTAAGGTGCTGCAAAGTGGTCCAGTGACGACTTAGTGGCACCAAACACTTCTTTTATATATATTAGATAATATAGAAAACTATACATTTTAAAGATGAAGATAAATATAAAGAAGTTGATGTGAATTATAGGGTGGTTTTGAGTGATTGTGAGTGTAAATTATAGGGTGGAGAGAGAAAATGTATTGATTTTTAGTAAACTTGAGGAAAAAATAGTGATGTTTTGTAAATTATAGGATGGAGAGAGAAAATTATAATGATTTTTTGTAAATTATAGGATGGAAAAAATTGTAATACTTAAAAACGATATTTCACTTATGCCCGTTAGAATACGATATTATATTTTTATGGATGTTATGATTTGCATCTATGGTTTTTCGTTTCAAGTATGTTATGTTGTTGTCGTCTTTTGTTTCTAGTAAGTTATGGATTTGTGGTTTTTTGTTTCAAATATGTTATAGATTATCTATTAATTATTAATTAAGACTTTTATGCTCGTTTTGAAAATTTTGATTTTGTTACACATGTATTATTCATTGTGTCTTTAAACAGGTCTTAACAGGTTAACCTGCTATTACACAGGTTCGTGTTTGGAAAAAATGACACGATTACTGTGTCGTGTCGTGCCCGACATGTTATGACAACCCTAAGTAAAGAGTTGGTATTACACATCCAACTTGAGGACAAAAGAGTAATTACAAGTGGTATATATATTTTAAAAATATATATTTATGGTGACGGACATGAAAGTACATTTAAATGGTGTTCAAGACTCCACTACTGTCTTAAAACCAAACCTTTTCACTTCAGTTTTTAGTTCTGTCTCTCTCTACAACATAGATACGGATACATACGTGTAAGTATCTTGTCTTGTGTGTGTGTGTTTTTACACTTTTTTCAAGTCAAATTTACACACACAAAAAACACGTACACTCATCCGATCAAGTACACATTTTTCGGTTAAATCTTTCATAGATTTAAGTGGGTGTTTGATTATTATCATCTTTATCAAAAACCCATCTCCTGGTTATCATTTTCTTGCTTTCTTGTGTCTAAAGTTACAAACTTTTTTTTTTATTATTATTTTTAACAGAATGATTTTTGGGTGTTTGATTATTTGTTGAATATTGCTTTGATTATGTTGCATGTTGTGATCAGTGATCAGTTTCTTGATTTTTTTTTCATTTGGGGATTTGTTGGATTAAAATATTATTATTATTATTATTATTATTATTATTATTATTATTATTATTATTATTATATAATTGTTTTTTATAGAAGATTTTATTGCAATGATTTGTGGCCATTTTAGGGGGTGTTTGGATGTTGCATTATGAAAGAAGTTATTGGGGTTTGAATGTTTAGATGATCATATTACATTTTTGTGAATAAGTAATAATTAACTGCTACTGTGTTTGTGTAAGTTATATTATTTTTGACATTAAATAATCTAAACTTTGAAGCAGTTTGTGCTAAATATTTTAAAACTTGTAATTATGAGTTTAAATGCACATCCAAACAACCCCCCCCCCCCCCACCCCCCTAGAGGGTAATTTTGTACTTTGGGTTGTTGATTCTATATGTAAGTTGATTCTATATGCAAGTGTTTGTTTGAAACTTATAGGTAAATCAATGCATATAATCATTTTGAAAAAAGTTGTAAATTACTAGTTTTTTAAGTAGACAAATGTGAGAACCATGGATTATCCAGTTCTCACGGTTCTCTGCTTAAAACTGGTTCTGTAATTAACGTGTCCCTTTTTATATGTGTCACACTTATATATGCCATGGGCTCATGGCCTTTTCTTTTCTATGTACTTTCACTGATTCACATGACAAGTTTTGATTATGGCAATTAAATTCTTGTATTTCTGATTCAAATGTACTTTATAATAAATAATTTGACCACAAGCTAGCCCACATTTTGCAATTTGACTTTCTTTGACTCATGGTTTGTGCCGTAGGCCGTTTGTAATAAAAATGAATTATTCAAAGGCGGTGAGAGGGATGTTGTCCGGATCCGACGATGCCACGCTTTTCTCAAGTTCATTACCTGTTTTACCTCATGAAAAGCGTACGCATTATCTTGTCTAATACTCTAATAGCTACATTGACTTGTGGTCAAAGGTCATAACTTTGACTTTCTTTTGTTCAACATGTAGTGATTAACAATACCGAAAACGAACATCATCAATATGTAGAAACCAATGATTTGCTTAAAGATATTGAAAATCATGCAATTGGGAGCTTGTTACCTAGTGAAGATGATCTTTTAGCCGATGCGATGGACGGGTTTGACCCAAATATGACTCCTAACCGTGTTGACGAGTTAGACGATTTTGATCTTTTTGGAAGTGGTGGAGGTATGGAGTTGGAATATGATATGATGGATAACTTGAATTTTCGCATGTCAAGAGTAAGTTTGGGTGACGTTGTTGCGAATGGTGGGGCCCACTACAATATATCGAATGGTGTGGGGACCGTTTCAGGGGTACAACATCCGTATGGCGAGCATCCTTCTAGAACATTATTTGTGCGCAACATTAACAGTAACGTCGAGGATTCAGAACTAAGAACTTTGTTTGAGGTAGTTATAGTATATTACGTTACGACACCGATCTTTGACTTCCGTTGACCATTGAGATAAACCATAAATGATAAAACTGACTCTTTATGCATTTTGTAGCAATATGGTGATATTAGAACACTTTACACTGCGTGTAAGCATCGAGGTTTTGTGATGATATCTTATTATGATATTCGCGCGGCTCGAACTGCTATGCGTGCGTTACAGAATAAGCCTCTAAGGAGGAGGAAGCTCGACATTCACTACTCGATTCCAAAGGTTCGAATCTCGTTTTCTGACATACATTATTAATATATAATTTGAGACTCATTGTATAAACAGGATAATCCATCTGACAAGGATATAAATCAAGGAACATTGGTTATTTTTAACTTAGACCCGTCGGTTTCGTCGGACGATCTCGTTAAAATCTTTGGCGCGTATGGTGAGGTTAAGGAGGTAATAATTAATAAAGTAATAACTTTTATTAATAAAGTTTTTTCTTAAATTAATATTTATATTTTTGATGCACGATAACAGATTAGGGAGACACCGTACAAAAGGCACCATAAGTTTATTGAATATTACGACATTAGAGCTGCGGATGCAGCGTTGCGGGCTCTCAACCGGAGTGAGATAGCCGGGAAACGCATAAAGCTTGAACATAGTCGTCCCGGTGGGTCCCGCCGAAAGTAAGTTACTTTCTTGTTTTCATCAATGCTTTTATGTCCGACTATTAGTAAATGACTAAAATGCCCCTTAATAATTGTTTTAAGTCAAATGCTGCAACTAAGTCATGAGTTTGACCAAGACGACACTCGAAGCTTTCGACTTGCCAGCTCACCTCCAGGTCAAACACTTTCTTAAAAATTGGCGGGCCCGCTAGTCTTTTTAGTTTACCAAATTGCATATTTATACGCGTTTCGTCATTCCTGCAGGGGTTTGGCCACAATTTGGTAGTCCTATAGAACATAGTCCACTACAAAGTTTGACCAACTCACCGGTTTTCGCCTCATTGAGCCCGAACGGTTTACCCGGGTTGGTTTCTGCTGTGCATACACAACCCGCAAGAATAGCACCAATTGGCAAGGATCACACGGTGTCCAGTTTTAGTGCACCAGGATCAACCACTTCAGGAATCGAAACGTTATCGGGCCCAGAGTTTCTCTGGGGAAGTCCTAACAAACCTAGTCACGGGTTCTCGACCACCGCTCAATCACCAACCATGGTTCACCCGTTCACGGGCCAACCGGGCCCGTTTGTTGGGTCAGCTCCATCTGGGTACCCGTTTGACCGACGTTTCACTCAAAATCACGAGCCTCACGAAACGTTATTCATGAGTCCACCAACTTATGCTGGCCTAGGTTTCTTAAACCCGGGCGGGTCGATGATCGTTATTGAAAACAGGTCCCTGAGTTTCGGCAACATGTCTCCTAGGATTGGTCATGTGTTCCTAGGTACCGAACATTACCCGGGACTAGGATCCTTAAATATAGACAGCCCCCGAAACCATTGGGTTGATCACAATGCAAACCAGATGGATAACATGAAACAGTTTCATCTCGATCTTGACAAGATTATCAACGGCGAAGATAACCGAACAACTTTAATGATTAAAAACATCCCTAATAAGTAAGTCTTTTATATGATTTAAACCTTTTCATTTGTATCAAGTATTAATATTAATATTAATATTAATATGCATTTGTTGTTTTTCAGGTATACTTCAAAGATGCTTCTAGCTGCCATTAACGAACGTCATTGCGGTACTTATGATTTTCTATACCTACCGATCGACTTCAAGGTATAAATTTAATAAAACTACACATATATGAAACTATACATAGAAATGTAACATTAGTTATTTTAATATTTTAATAATGCAGAACAAATGCAATGTCGGGTACGCGTTTATCAATATGATTTCGCCGATGCATATTATCCAGTTTTACCAGGTTCCTTTTAGTGAATAAATTTTTTCTTCTTTTACTTGTTGACCGATATACCCTCAACCACCATAAAATGAATCTATGTAACTTGTGTTTTAGGATTTCAATGGGAAAAGGTGGGAGAAGTTTAACAGTGAAAAATTAGCCTCGTTAGCATATGCTAGAATCCAAGGAAAGGCGGCACTCGTAACCCATTTTCAAAACTCCAGTTTGATGAACGAAGATGTGCAATGTCGGCCTTTGCTTTTTCAATCTGAGGGGACTGATGCTGTTGATCAGGTAACGAATAATACATTGACTTCATAAAAGTCAACCTTAATAATATTATGGTTACAGGAACATCCGTACTCAGGGGAGCCGCTGGCTAGCCCACCGGACGATGGTTGTTTTTAAATGTTGGTGAACACGTGCAACGGGTCATTTTTTTGTTGAGCCTGAAAACGGTTGACTTTTGACGGTACATAGTAAGTTATGTGTATATAACTAGAAAACCTGCATTGAAGTAAAACCGGGTGCGGGTCGGTTTTTGAGAAGAAAAGAAGGGTGTTTTGGTAATTTGGTGGGTTGAAAGAGGTGAATGATCTTGAAATTGTATAGGTGGAGATTGCATATATAAGAATATTAGGGTGTAATCTCCTGTTTTTCGCCTCTTTGTTTTGGGGTTTGTTTGTTGGATGGTTAGAACTTGGAAGTGATACGTTGGTTTTTGTGACGGTTTGTATGCGGTCTGTTGGTTTCACTAGATCCCATGCTTTCTAATGTATCAATTTTTTGGCAGATTTGTTGGTTGACATGAATGTTTCTGGCTTGTGTTTACTTGATTATGAATGTTTTCGATACAACTTACCAAGCTTGACAAAGTCGACTTATTATTTAGCATGCATGCGACCCAAGACTCGTCAGGCGTGTCAAGAACACGTCCAGTGCCCCTAAAACCTTTTGAAACTAAACGGAAACGAAGAAAAAATGTACGCCAAGTCTTGCCGGGTCTTGTAAATAATGTGATTTCAGACAGTGTTGTAAAAATCCCGACTAGGCGTCGACTACTCCTCTATTAGTCGCTAATCCTCATTTCATTGATTAATTTTGGGTTAATTGGCCAATTAAATCGGTCAGTGGTCAAATTCGGCCAAAAACCGGCGTTTTCTGGTGAAATTCCGACCAAAATATGCGGTTATCAGCGAGATTCTGACTAAAATCTACGGTTTTAATTTTGAGCTAATTGGCCAATTAATCGTTCAGTGGTCAAATCCGGCCAAAAACCGGCGGTTTTCGGTGAAATTCCGACCAAAATCAACAATTTCTGGTGAGATTCCATCAAAAACCGGCGCCCAACAGCGAGATTCCAACCAAATTCCGACCAAAATGTGTTAATGTACGTAAAAAACTAAAAATTACATATAAAAATGTGTGCCTTTATATATATAATTGAAAATTATACATTAAAGTCCGATCCGATTAATCCCGACTAATCACTAGTCCCCACCCCACCATCCGACTAGCGATATTTACAACACTAATTTCAAGGTGATTGATCTAATTCCGACTAATCGCTAGTCCCCATCCCACCATCCGACTAGCGATTTTTACAACACTGATTTCAGCGTGCCTAGTAGAAACCAGAAATCTAAAGTACTGAAATTAAGATAATAGCCACATTTGAGATAGGCTTGATCTCCAATTACAAGGTTAAAGAACCCTAATTCTGATAAACATAAACATACCTAACTAATAAAACAAAGATACCCCTATTAATACTAAACCTAATTGGCAGTTCTAGAACAAAACTGCCCCACTAAATTCTACTTAAACTGTCCGCTTGTTTGGTAAATTGGGTTTAGGCGGGAATAGATTCTAAGGGACCAGATACGTATCAGTGCCTTGAGTCTTTCAAAAGATAATCGCAACGACACCTTTTTGTGTATTTCTTTCTTTCTGTAGCAACTTGCATTATAAGAAATAAATATACAATTGATGAATATGTTTCTAGTCCAAACATTTACATGTCATCCTTGTTGCTTTTGGCACTTTGATAATCGTTCAGCAGCTTCGTTCCATGCTGCAAAAACATATAACATTAGAAGAGTAAAAGTTGCAAATCCGAAACATTTTGCATCATAAAAGTCGGTAACAATACCTGGAAACTTATCATAATCAGGAACTATTCCATTCCCATTAATATCCAAATGATTCGGTGTCACATATTTCCCCACGGTCACCACCACACCAGATCCGTCATGAAGTTCAAATACAGATTGAATCAGACCCTGATGATAACCAACAATGTTATCAGATTAGCAAATAAAAAAGTGGTACAAGTTTATAATCACAAGATAACATATTTAATTGACAGAGAAACTGACCTTTCCATAGGTTCTTTCACCAACAAGAATGGCTCTACAATTGTCATGAAGTGCGGATGCAACCTAAATCGTGTATAATCAAAGATTCAGGATGTGTTCATTTCACAGAATTCGTGGGAATTCAAAGGAATTGGAATTAAAATCCCATGACATGACGTGCTCGTTTCGTTGGAATCTTAATTCCATTTTCGTGTGTTCGGTTGTCAAGGAATTGGAATTCAATTCTTTCAAATTCCTTTAAAGAAAGGGATTTTAAATCCTTCCAAAATGTGGAGGATTTCAAGTGAATTCGTTAGAATATTTTCTCGAGTTTTTTTTAACGATAACAACGAATAAAATATTTTAGTTTTTTTGTTTTCAATTTATATTTTGAGTTATGAATTTTTTATTATTATTTTTGAATTTTTTTTAGGGGTTTTTGGTCTTAATGGAAAACCCCTAAAAAAATTCAAAAAAAAAAAACCGTAACGCAAAATATAAATAAAAAACAAAAAATCTAAAGAAACTTAAATGTTTCCACCGTTATCCTCGTTTAAAAAAGAAAAAAAACAACTTCGATTCCAATTCATTTGTCAAACGAACACATCAAGAATGGAATTGGATTTCAATTCCAATTCCTATTAATTCCAATTTCTATTAGAATGTTCAGATTCCAAATCCAATTCCTTCCAATTCCAAATCCTATGCAAATTTCACTTCCATCTATTCTGTGAACGAACGCACCCTCAGAGTATTGTATTACAAATACTGTTTCTCAGTCACTAATTACACAATACTCACTATTTCACTTGCAATAGCAGTATTTTTGTTCACTAAAACCTGCATGATATAGAAAATTAATATTAAGTTCTTAGATTTTATAATAACGAACAAGTATTAGATAACATACAATTAGTGGAGCTTTAATAAGAGGCGATGTTTCTGCTACTATACTTTTTACATTCTGCGGTTCCCGTCCAGCAGTATATATTACCTGTCAACAACCGGTTAATCAAAATCATATGCAGCATTTCTTACAAAAGTACGCAATTTTTACCATTTAACATTTAACTTACTGTATCCCCTTCGTTGAGAAATAATTTGGCAATTTCAATTCCCTCTTGTACTAATCCACCAAGATTATCTCTAAGATCAAGAACAAAGAATGATGCACCCATGTTTTGAAGTCTCGTCATTGCTGTCAAAACATGTCGTTTTAGCATTATGTGATGATATAAGAAAACTATATGTAATTTAAGAATGAAAATATATACCTGTAACCAAATATTTCCTAGTGAGTGCGTTAAACTCCTTCAAACGCACGTATCCAACTTTCGTATCACCATTATCTGTTTGTTCCAATCGGTAAAAAACAGGTGTCTTAGCAACAAGTTGTCTTTGAACATCAATAGACTGTACCGGGCCACAATTTCCATGCTTAACCTAAATGTTACTCAGACATTTAGTAATGAAATCAAATGAGGATAATAACATAAAAATATTAATTATTAATTATCGTACCATGATGTTTACGGATGTTTCACTGGGACCTTGTAATATTGAGAAAGCTTCAAACGCTGATTTCCCCTGCACATTTACTCCATTGACAGATAATAGTTCATCTCCCTATAACAAAATTCAAAATGAGCTAATTGATATTTAAGAATTAATAAATTAAAGTTAACTGGATTATGAATTGTGAGCACCTGTCTGACACCTGCAGTATTTGCAGGGCCATCCAAAATGAGCCCTAAAACCTTCAACTTGACTTCACCATTTTCATCAGGGATTTCCCTAAGGTTTACTCCAATTCCAGACATATCATATCGTGCCATCTTTGAGAACTTCAAATACCATAAGACACTGGAAAGTTTGTAAGTGAAAACAACAATTATACAATCATTGAGTACAAAAGGTTTGAGCACATATTCAGAGTTATTAATCTACAGGGGTATTTCCCTACTATTAATTAGCAAGTTTCAAATGTGAGTGCATTTTGCTATTTAACTTTCTATAGATTCTAATGCATAGGGTGCGACCATTCTTCACAAGCTATATGTACAACCCTTAATTAGTTAATTGCATGTGATATATTTTAGTTTTCTTCCCTTAAGAGTATTAGTAAAAATACCATAGTTATCAAATGCGTTAGGCGCACTCAAGGCGCATAGGCCTCGCCTACGGCCTAGGCGCAAAAATAGCGAGGGCCTGAGGAAAAATAAGTGCACTTAAATAAAGCATTTAAAATATATTATGTATATGAAAAATAATGCTATTCTTCAAATAGCAGAAAAAAAAGTTATTTATAACATTTAATATCATCTAATTAGCACCAAAAGTTCTAAAATAGTCAAGATTCAAACGTGATTCCAAAACTTGAATTAGAAAATGTATCAATATAATGCCTTTGACTTCTCCTAGATCTAAGTTTCAATAGCACCCCCTACGTTTCTTTTGCTCGGCTTTTATGTTCTCATGTTCTTTGCATGGACAATGCTGAAGCGCTCGCCTAGGAACTAGAAGCGCATTTATTGAGCTTCGCCTGAAAAATGGGCCTATGCGCAAGAAGCGAGGGCTTTTAATAACTATGAAAAATACATAATAACCTTTAGGCCTTGTTTAATTTAAAATAAGCCCTATACTTCATAAATTTTTAACTTATTATTGTTATTGTTATTATTAATATTGCCTATACTTTATTTAAATAAAAACCTATACTTTAAAGTTTTTAACTATTATTATTATTATATACCATATTAATTCAAGCCCGCTTGAATAATTAGTCCAATTATAAAGTATAGGCAATTTAATGTTCGAGATTTCTAAGCACATATTACATTCGGATGTCATAAAAAAGTGAATATGATCCCATCACTCTTCAAAGTTCAAACTATATATTTATTTTTTAGCTTATCTTTTAGAACTAACTACATGAGTTGTTCCTATGGTTTACCTAAATTAAAGATGAGATTACGAGCGGGTCCTCAATACTCGTTGTTTTATCTAAATGCAGATAATTAATCTAGATAGATCATCAAATAAGGCTTCTGAGAAGTAACTACCTCTGGAGGAGAAAGGAAGTGAGTGTATGGATCACCTAAGCTCGATAACATCCTTCGGATTATATTATGAGCTTTTGATCTTGTTTGCAGTGATGTACTCAATACATCTTCCTTCTTTTGCTATAACATGAACATAACGTATGTCATTAATTGATATAGTAACAAATAGGGGTGTTCAGTATTTCGAATCTGACTCATAAAACTTGAAATTCAATTCGATTCAAATTTAAATTCCTGATTTGAATTTGATTTGAACTTACTAATCAAATACGAACTTGTGACCGTATATTAGATTTGAATTCAAATTATGCATTTTATTTTTATTTTACTTATACACACGTATATATCTCGAGACACACACAATTACAAAAGAGTTTCTAATAAGAGTTTGAATTCTGACATTTAATATTCAATTCAACGATGCAACCAATAAACAAATAGCCAATATCAATAAGCGCGTAAAATTCTAAATCCATAATCTAGTAATCGGCTTTGAGTTTTCTGTAGTTGAATTCAGTTAATTCAGTTTGTTACTTCATTTAATGGCTAGTTATTTGATTTAGATTTCTAGAGCAGTTTGTAAACTACTAGTGGTGTTCATTGTTAGAAATAGGACTCGAAAAACTCAAAATCCAATTCACTTCGGTTCAAGTTCAGTAATCAAATTCGAACCGAGTTTCAAAATTTCAAAACTCGAATAATCCGGTTAATTTCCGGTTTTCGCATATTGAATGGTTCAGTTCGGTTAATTCGGTTTTCGGTTAATTTTGGGTTTGGTTATTGCCCACCCCTGCAAATAACTGAAGCAGTTTGTTCAATCAAAATTTCAAACCGTAAAATTGGCAGTTAAAGTTAAAAGTATCAAACAAAAATCCAAAATCCATAATCTATAATCGGCTTTAATATTCAATACAATAGCCAATATCAATAAACGCGTATAACTCTAAATCCATAATCTAGCAACCAGCTTTAAGTTTCTGTAGTTGGCTTCTAGTTCATTTAGCGTGTTCAACATTCAAAACCAGACTCGAACACCTCGAAATCCATTCAATTCGGTTCGAGTCCAGTAATCGAATTCGAATCCAGCTTCAAAATTTCAAAACTCGAATAATCCGATTCGTTTACTCGTCAATAGGTTTATTCAAACCCTAACATTGGCAGTTATTATATAAGTATATCAATCAAAACAGAAATCATTTTGCTAACAAATTGAATCATCAAATGATAACAATAATAACAATTAAGGATAGAAGCTTACGGTCCACGACTGCGGTGACCACCGGGTTCGATCGGTAGGAAGGAAGCTGTCATTAACAATCTCCCAAGCTTCCTTCACGATTTCCTCATTAGTAACCAATTCAGGCGCGTTTTGAAACCTATTATTATTTTGAATTAGTTCATCTTCTTCACGGCACTCTAATTTAACCGCTGGAGAAATGGAAATGGAATCCAACGCGATGGACGGTGGAGAGAAGAAGATGAGGTTGAAGGAGAGTGCAGACGCGGCGAGTGAACGAATTAGCGACGGTTTTTGAGAGGTTGATGTTGGTAATGAGTGGGAAGATGGTGGTGAGTTATTACAGAGGAAGACCCTCATCTTCTTCTTTACTCTTTGTGTGTGTGTGTGGAAGGATGCTGATTCTGATATTTCTCCGTTGGTGTCTGGGCCGGGCCGTAACAAAAGTTTACAAATTGCAGCTTGGCCCATTCTGTGGCGTGTAACAAATCGGGTTTTCTGATACCCGGTTTCGGATATTGAACAATCAACTATTGTTAATATCCCGGTCCTTTAAAAGTCATACCATTTAAATACTCTATTTCCGGGTATTGAAAAATACAAATTGCAGCTTCACCCATTCTCTGGCTTGTCTACTAAATGATATATTATTGTAATACTTTTTAAATTATTATTATTATTATTTTATTTCCCATTAGTTATTACTATTATCACTATACTTATTTATCTACTTATTATTAGTACAACCATGGTTACTATTATTACTATTACCCATTTTTATTGTATTATTTTGTTTTTTTTCTCTGTTGCATAGATATATAGTGGTTGGACTTTGTGTTTCTTTCATTCGGTTTTATACATATGGTTTTTCGGTCGGGATCTCTCTGGAAGCAACCTCTTTATTTTTTGGGATAAAGATAAGGTTTGCCTGCATCTCACCCTTCCCAGACTCTACTAATAGCTTTGTTATTGGTGAATTTTTGCTGAGCATGATTGTTGTTGTATTGTTTATCTTTTCCTATCTTTATTTGATAAAAAGAATAATAAAAATAATCAGAAAATTGTTTCGACTTCAGTCTTTTTATATATTCACTTTTGTTCTTGGAGCCTAACCCACTCTATAGGTCTATTAGAAGAGTGTCGTCCCGAATCAATCTCTAACAAGTTACGTGCTTGATATTGGTGTGGTCTTATTAGTAGTAGATTAATTTGACGTTAAATGAAAAAAGGTATGCGGCGGAATGACATCCATTCTATATTCGTTAAAATGATAAAACAATCAATTAATATTACATCCAGTATTGTAAAACTCAATCAACTTATCCGAGTCCTTACTACTCAGTACCCTTCCAATGGTTAACTTGGAGCTACATTATTATCAATGTTTTAAAAACGTCTTTTAACTCATACTGGATTAGGCTAAAAAATGGTACAACCCAGTTCGAAAATAATCCAAAAGTATACTCGTTTCAGTGTTAATCGCTAGATTAAAAGTAATTTTTAAAAAATATAGGCCACAAAATGTCAAAAATCTCGTGGGCTTTAAACCGGTATTTTAGAAAAAACTACCGGCTAACAAACCAAAAAAAAAAACAGGGTCAAAATACCGGCACCAGGTATTACCAGTTTAAACGGCCGGTATGAACCGGTATTTAAAACACTGATTATTATTCGCGTATTTTGTTATGAATTTTAGTAAACTTACGATACTTAACATATATAATCTCTGAAAAATAATTTTGTTTAATCCTTAAAATTTACCATACTGGTTTCATTTCATTAACCCGTCTATATTAAGTACTCGTAACTCGCGAACCGAACCCATTCATAGAAACTCACTCCCTCACTCACCCAAATAGCCCATAGCTATAGATAATAAGACGATCAAACGGGTCGGGTCACTCGTGTCATCGAAGCTTAAACCCTAACAACAACAACAACAAGAATGTGTTTCCATTAAGCAAGAACACGAATCCCGTGCCACGTAAATCAAGTTCGATTTCAGATATTATTATTATAATTATTATTATCACTATTATTATTATGATTATTATTATTATTCTGCAATTAGCTTTAATTGTACATTAATTTAGGTTTATAATTTAGGGTTTTGACGTGTGTGTTATCGGATGATTTGGGTTCTCGTTACAATTTTTATACTTGTGAATTAGGGTTTTAGGAGGGTTCTTTGAAACATGAGTATGTCTTACTGATTTTAATCAATTTGGGTTTTTTTTTTTAAGTTGTTGGATTTTGTGTACTGTTATCATACAATGCTGGTTTCTTGCACCTGTAAAATCTAATTACTGATTTTTTATTTTTTTTTCAGTTTAACCTGCTGAGAAGAACAAGATAGGAGCTTGAATAATGGTAAGTTAGAAATTATTACTAGCTGCCTGTGTTAATGTATATGTGTAATATAATATGTTTAATATGTTGATGTTGATTTTACTTGCCTTATAACTAGCTGGCTTAATGCATATGTATATGTTGATGTTGATGCTGATTTCACTTGCTTTATAACTAGCTGGTTTAATGTATACTAAGGGGGCGTTTGGCCTAGCTTTTATTTTTTGGCTTATGCTTATATGTTGAAGTAGCTTATAGCTTATTTTCTATTATTTGATAAGCTCTTTTTAAGTGCTTGGATTAGCTTATATTCTACAAGTTGATAATAAGTTGTTAAATCCACCATTCTTTAATTTGTTATAGTAATAAGTTGCTTCAATAATTATTAATCAACCACCATCTGAGGGCAAATGAGTAACTTACACCCTCACACAAATAAGCTTCTTCAAATAAGCTAAAAAACCATCTTCAAATAAGCTTCTTCAAATTAGCTTAAATAAGCTTATAAGCATAAGCTTAATAAGCTAAACCAAACACCAATTTAAGCTTATTTTGTGAAAAAAAAAGCTACAAGTTTTGTTAAAAAAGCTAGGCAAAACACCCCCTAAGCAGTTAATGCGGAAAAATATCAGATATCGGTCAAGAACCGATATTTGGAATATCGGTTATCGCGGTGAGATATCAGTAATTTTATTATCATGTGAAATTCATATATGTAGCAATTTAGCACTAATAATTCAGTATACTCTCCTACCATTAACATGCCAAATTAACCTTTTGCAACTTGCAAAACACTAACAATCGTAGCAAGTAGTAACTGGTTAAGACCCATAAAACGCTAACATTGAACATTAAAAATTGATAATTAAGACTTAAAACAGGAATATCGGTGATATATTGGTCAATACCGCATATTCTGACCAATATTTTACCAAGGAACCGATAACCAATATATCGGTGATATCGACTGCATAGAATGTATATGTATATGTATATGTTGATGTTGATTTCTTGCTTTATTACTAGCTGGTTTTATGTATGCTTATGTGTTGACTGTTGATTTCACTTGCTTTACAAAACGTAGTTGAGTTGCCTAATTCATTTCATGTTCTCAGAATACAAGTTTTAACACCGTGATTTAAAAATGTTGGTGGTAATTTGGTAATGGAATTTATAATAATGTTGTATTTGAACTTTTGAAGTAACTAGTTTGAAAATTTTAAGTACTTGTATGTGGCAAAAGAGGTAGCATAGTGCCGCAACAGCGCAGCTTACTTTCTTTTGCAAAATTTATTTTATATTTTAGTTGGAGAATGTATTTTTTTTTACTTCAAATTTATGTTCTTACAGCAAGGGGATATTAGAAAGTGGTTCATGAAACAACATGACAAAGAAAAAGATAACGGAAATGCATCAAAACCTGCTAAACCGGCACTGGTGATACCAGGGAAACCATCAACTGCTAAAGATACGACCTCCTCAACACCTGTAAAACCAGTAAGTAGCGAAAAGGACTAATTTTGATACGAACTATGCATATTAACTATATTGAGCAAGTGTTATTTTGTTTGATATGGGGCTGTTGTTTCTGTTTGTTACTGGTTAGGCACAAGGAGGTCAAGAAAGTTCAGGGAGACGTAAAACCAGTAAATATTTTGCTTCTGAAAAACAGAATCAAGAAGATGCAAAAGAAGTATCGGGATCTGCGTCAAAAAGAAAGGTGGAAAAGCCATCTGCTGATGTAAAACCGCCACCTGTAAAGAAGCCACACTTTGCGGATGATGAGGGTGACGACGATGATGATTTTGTTTTACCCAAAACTGGAAAAAGCTCAGTTGAAGCGACTCCTAGTAAAAAACAAAAAAGTGGTACAGGTAAGGCCATTCCCAGCAAAGAAGAAAGCGATGACTTGGATGACACCTCAGCAACTCCTAAATCTAGTGGCAGAGGTCGTAGTAGACGGGGCGGGGCAGCTGGTGGCAGGGGTAAAAAGGTGGAGACTGATGAGGGTGATGATGAAGATGCTAAAGAGGTTAAGTCTGCTGGCCGTGGTCGTGGCGGCAGGGGTGGTTCGGCGGCTGGTGGTGGTGGAAGAGGCGGTGGACGTGGCGGTTTCATGCCTTTTGGTGAAAGAAAAGACCCTCCTCACAAAGGAGAAAAGGAAGTTCCGGAAGGTGCTCCTGATTGTTTATCTGGTTCCACTTTTGTCATCAGTGGAACACTCGACAGGTATAATTTTTATCTTGATTAATCTTGTTTCTAGTTTGAATTAATAACAACAATAATAATATGTTTTATAATGCATTGATTTTAGTTTGGAAAGAGAAGAAGCTGAAGATTTGATTAAACGGCACGGAGGCCGTGTTACTGGATCTGTCAGCAAGAAAACGGTTAGTTTCACAATCCAAGTAACTATTGTTATAACACTATACTTAATAATATGTGATTAACATTATTTCGTTCTTTATGAAAGACTTATCTCTTATGTGATGAAGATATTGGTGGAAGGAAATCAGAAGCTGCCAAAAAGCTAGGGTATGTTATCTTGCATTTACGTCTTTTTTATTTTAGTTTATTTACTATTTTCATATAATAACTTTGTTTAATTTTTATAAAGCACAAAATTTCTTACTGAGGATGGACTTTTTGAGATGATTCGTGCATCTAAACCTAAAGTCACCGTTAAGGAAGAACCAAAGAAACAAGTGGACAAAGTTACCCCTTCGGTACCAAAACCGAGTCCTCAGAAAGCAAAACCGAGTCCTCAGAAACCAAAACCAAGTCCTCTTAAAGCAGTAGTAAAGAGTATGCTCATAAAATATTATTTTCCAGTTTATGTATTAATGCATTATATTATTATCATCTATAAATATAAAGCTTATTGACATTTTTTAGAGGACGAAGTTCGTAAACTTGTCGGGCCCGATTCGCTTCCGTGGACAGAGAAGTACAAACCAAAAGTTTTAACCGACGTCATAGGGAATCAGTCATTGGTATTTTTTTTATTTAACTTTTTCTTACTTGTTAACACTAAAGAAATATCAATTAAAAGTAAAAAATATTATTTAAAATTCTTCAGGTGAAGCAGCTTCATGATTGGTTGAAAAACTGGGATAATAATTTTCTGAGCGGGGCCAGCAAGGGGAAGGGTAAGAAGCCGACCGACTCAGGGGCAAAAAAAGCCGTATTATTAAGTGGTACACCTGGCATAGGGAAGACTACATCTGCAAAGCTAGTTAGTGAGATGCTCGGTTTCCAGACCATTGAGGTATGCTTATATGTATGTTTTTTGTACGACTCACAATTATATATAACAAGTGTGTTTTTAGGTTAATGCTAGTGATAGTCGCGGAAAGGCTGATAAAAATATTGAAAAAGGAATCGGTAGCAGGACGTCTAATTCTATAAAAGAACTTGTCAATAATAAATCTGTGAAGGTTGACATGAATAGGTGACTACTCATATTATTATTATTATTATTATTATTATTATTGTTGTTGTTGTTGTTGTTATAATATTGTTATAATATATTTAAATGCAATTTACTTTATTGAAATTATTAATGCAGCTCAAAGCATCCAAAGGCAGTGTTGATTATGGATGAAGTTGATGGTATGTCTGGTGGAGATAGGGGCGGTGTAGCTGACCTAATCTTAAGCATCAAAATGTCCAAAATACCCATCATTTGTATATGCAATGACCGATACAGTCAGAAACTAAAAAGTCTTGTGAATTACTGTTTACCCCTCAACTTCCACAAGCCAACAAAACAACAGGTTTTGGGATCTTTCTCTGCATACTGTGTATTTTAATAGTTTAACATTAACAAACAATCTTTAACGGTTTTTTATCTTTTGTGATGACAGATGGCAAAGAGATTGGCACAAATTGCAAAGACAGAAGGCCTTCAAGTAAATGATGTTGCACTTGAGGAACTTGGTTCTAGAGTTAATGGAGACATGCGTATGGCTTTGAACCAGTTGCAATATATGAGTCTTTCTATGAGAGAAATTAAATATGATGATGTAAGACAACGGCTTCAGAGTAGCTCCAAAGATGAAGACATGTCACCTTTTACAGCTGTTCAAAAGTATGAACTGATACGCGTCATCTTTTTTACAAAACGTTATTCATGCTAATTTTATTTTTGTTGTGCAGACTGTTTGACTACAATGGTGGTAACCTGCGGATGGATGATCGGCTCGATCTTAGCACAAGTGATCCAGATTTAGTACCTCTTATTGTACAGGTATCTTTGAAACAATATTTATAAATGTAAATTGTAAAAATGTAAAATATGCTAGTTTATTACTATATTTTATAACATTTGTTGGAAATTATGCAGGAAAATTACCTCAATTACAGGCCAAGTTCGGTTAAGAAAGATGAAAATGGACTTCAAAGGATGAATCTGATTGCACGTGCTGCTGATTCTATTGCAAACGCAGATTTAATTAATGTACAAATAAGACGATATCAAAGGTGGCAGCTTTTTCCTAGTAGCGCTTTTCAGTCTTCTATAATCCCGTAAGTAATGCAAAATTTTGTTAACAATTTTAAAATACACCTTTGTATATGCAACTGTTTTGTAAACTAATAATCTTTTTATTTGATTTTGTTTTTCATATGAAAAAGGGCTGCTTTGCTCCATGGAAGCAGGGAAACATTTGAACCGGTGATGAATGCATGCTTATACCGCACTTAAAATATCATGTTTCTAAGTATCTATTTAGTTTGACATATTTCTTTTTTATATGTGTGTAGGGTGAAAGGAACTTTAACAGATTTGGAGGGTGGTTAGGGAAAAACTCTACTATGGGAAAGAATTACAGGCTTCTCGAAGATGCGCATGTTCATCTGCTATCGTCCCTGCAATTCAATTTGGGCAGGTAATTTTAGGCTTCTTTTGTTATTAACTTGTTAGTAATTATATTAATAACTTTATTGATTACATTTGTTTAACTATTTTAGGTCAACCTTGTGTCTCGAGTATCTCTCTCTTCTTCTCAAACACATGACTGATCCACTAAAGTTGAATACTCTGACAAAGGTTCGTTTAATTATTTCTACTCGTGCTGAAGAGTTACTTTTTATATTAATCGTAATAATTATTTTAAAACAGGATGAAGCTGTCGAAAAGGTTGTTGAGTTTATGGATGAGTACTCTATCAGCCAGGAGGACTTTGAGTCACTAATGGCCATGTCTAAATTTCAGGTATGACTAATAACCGTTAGTTTTTTATATTACGGTTTTAATTTAAACTAATAAAAGCGTAATGATTATGTAATATTTAGGGGCGTCCGAACCCGCTTGAAGGTGTCGCGCCAGCTGTAAAAGCCGCACTAACAAAGGCGTATAATAAAGGGAGTAAGACACGTGTGATTCGTTCTGCAGATTTAATCACACTTCCAGGTATTAAAAAGGCTCCAAAGAAACGAGTGGCAGCCATGCTGGAACCGGTCGATGATGGTGTGGTCGCGGACAGTGATGTTGCACAGAATGATGAAAACAACTCGGATGCAGAGGATTTGGGTATATAAATTTTCTATATTTGATTAATGTTATTAACTTATTATTACTAGCTGCGGTTAATATCGAAAGGTGCAGGTGAAGGTGAAGAGGAAAAGCCAAAAGTGGATGTCCAGAGTCTAAGTTCCAAAGGTTTCTTGAAACAAACATATTAAATGTTTACTTGCATATATTAATTTTATACTTTATTTGGTTTTCTTTGTGTAGGAATTCAACTACAAGTGGAGTCTAAGGCCGCGGGTACTAAGCGGGCTCCTGCAGGTAGAGGAAGAGGTGGTGGTCGTGGTGCTGCTGGTGCCAGTTCTTCTAAACGAAAAAGATGAGCGGAAAACGTTGGTTTTTTTACGTGTTTTGAGTAAGAGTTATGGTTTCCATTTTCGTTAGTGTTTGTTGGGTATGTAAGCAAATGACAAAATGTGATGTTTTTGAGGCCTTTGTTTGGATTTCATATTTGTTGGCCTTTTGTGTTTGGATTGAGAAAATGAGTGGTTACCATTTAGCAGTCTCCTTTTTAACAACCACTTATATTTATTTTAAAGTAAATTAGAATCAAATCTGTATTTATGAAGCCATAGAACATGTGCCACATCACCAAGAACTAACGAGGTTAGGCTCCGGTTAATGAAGGATCGGTGGAGGAAAATGGTTTTAACGAAAACGAAACTTTAAAAAAAAATTGATGTTAATATCAACATTGGATTTTAATAATACATAAACCATGTCTTTTGAAAACTAAATTCGTAAGTAACATCATAACTACTACAAAAAATAATTAGATAGAAATGAATCAAATAAAAAATGTTTGTCTAACACAAAAAAAGCCATTATTCCTCAAATCTTCAGTAACCAGTTTCTAGTACAAATGTGTCTATATCTATATAACCAACCCTAAACTCAACCCCGTATCATCAGTTAATACAAACCTCTCGCAGGCCCGTATCCGTTATGAAGCGATTTTTGCCATTTCAATGCAACCTGCAAACTCTGTTCCAGATCGGTAAACTGTGCTGACCAGTTAAGCTCTTGCCGTATCTTTGACGGGTCCCTGAACACCTCAGCATAGTCACCGGGCCTACGCGGCAGATTATCTACTTTAATTGTTACCCTTGTTGCCTTCTTGCAGGCCTCCACAAACTCTTTTACTGATCTACCTATCATAACAAAAATAATAAACTTGTTAAAAAAAAATTGACATTAAATAACTAAATAACAATATTACCTTTTCCAGTACCTACATTATAAATCCCAACACGCCCGGGCTTAGCATTTTCAAGTGCTTTCACATGCGCATCGACTAAATCAGTTACATCAATATAGTCCCGTATGCACGTTCCATCCGAGGTTTTATAATCCGTTCCTCGAACCTTAAAATCACATAACCAATAACACATTTTTCTTAGTTAAATAATGTTTGTTTTTAAAGATATATATATCAGAACAAACAATTACCTTGAGCCCCTTAGTAATCCCACGGGCTGCATCAAAACACACACCCGATATTCTTCCGTGTTCACGCAATTCGGGCCTCGGTGTTTCGCCTAATCTTCCATCCGGGTCCGAGCCAATCACATTGAAGTATCTGAAAATAAAAAGTCAACGTGTTATTAACCCGATGATCACAAACTGTTAAAACTTAAAACTTAAAACTTAAAACCAATCATTTTCTAACCTTAAAATCATGACCGCCATGTCTGAGTTTCTATGGAAATCTTGAATAATATCCTCCGACATCTTTTTCGCCTTCCCATAGGGATTAATCGGATGCTATAAATTATAATACACAACATTAAGCAAGAGACACGGGCTGCAACGAAAAAAAAGCTGAATGACATATATGCCCTTGGTACCTGAGGAGTTTCTTCTGTAATCGGCATCTTTTCGGGCTCTCCATAAGGAGCACATGTGCTACAATAAATCAGAGTATTAACATTATGTGCTGCCATGGCCTCCAATACAATCAAAGTATTTGATGTAATATTGCGATAATACCTGCATATAGTTACAAATAATTAACAAAAGATTAAGAATATGATTATTATTTAAACTATAAAGAGATTACTTACTTTAGTGGATCAAGGGTACCCTCTCCAACATATGCAACCGCTGCAAAATGCATCACCGGCGTCAAATGCATTTTCAGAAAAGATTTTATTTACCTGAAACATATTATATCAAGGTAACGATGGTTGGGTAAAAGTTAGCTAATTTTATATATTAATTAGTTAATTTTAGTTAAATAAATGAATAAACATTGGTACTTCAAGCATTGATACGTGTTTTCAGGACATTGGAATTTAAGGAGCTTAAACGAGCTAATTCAGAGTCATCTAGATGAAGATTTAGCAAGCCTCGAGAAGATGGAAGTATGGGGAAACATATATTGAGGGTTAGGAAGGATTCGGGAAATGATTGGATGAGAAACCTGAAGTTAAAGTGAAAACTGAACAAAATGGGTTATCAGGAAAGTGTCTTTTAGTAAAACGGGCATATCTCGGCCTAGAAAATGAGTTAAGGAATTCATAATATATGAATTTCATGTTTTTCGACGAGAGGAATCTGAATTGAAGTCAGGACATGCAACTTCGCGATACGCGAAGATGCTCAATGTCGGCAAAAATTAGGGTTTTTCGCTATATAAACGATTTTTTGACCCTTTTCGGCATATATCGACTTTCAGCCATCCCGAAGCTTCCTGTTTGTCCTACGATTGTATATTCATCAAGATAAGTGCTTTAACGATTATGTCAATGCCCGGCTAGTCGTGTGTGTTCATTCTAGGCTAAGGTTTTGTGTGTAATACTGTTATGTTCAGATTCTTGTGCTTAATGATTATAGCTTGATTGATTTTATATGAATTTGTCTTGCTTAATTGGTTATTTGGCTGATTAAAGTTTGTGTTTGCGATTATTGATTTGTGTAACGTTTGTTTGGTTGTTCATCAACATTTAGGGTTTAAACTCTTGTGTCATTGAACTAAAATTATCAAACCTTATCATTGAGTTAGTTGTCCTAGACATAGATTTGACAATTGTGGAGTCCGGGTTCATTTGTGTCAACAATTCGGTTAGGGTATCGTTTGTATCATAAATCAAACTATAGGATTAGCAATTATTATAACTCCAAAAACGAGAGAATCTGTGATTAACGTATGGAACACATAACCCGAACCTAGAATGAATGCTTTTATTAATATTGTTCACAAAAGTTTTTAAGTAATAATTAGTTTTAATTAAAATTTTTATAAAAACAAACCGCTTGACATCGTCTGTCCACCTTAGTTAAATTAATTAGTTTAGTCATATTAAATTAGCACTTTCCTTGAGTCCCTGTGGAGACGACCTTACTTATCCGTACTTATTATAGGTATTTAAGTCTTTAAAATTGATTGTTTGAGTAGACAGCGACAGCCTATGTCAAAATGGCGCCGTTGCCGGGGACTCAACGCGCTTAGTGCTAGTTTAGTTTAGTTTAAATTAGCGTAATTTAGTTTCATTTTAGTTTAATTTCTTTTCTTCGTTGATTTTATGCGAGGTGTGCTTGTTTGGTGTGTGCAGTTAATCTCTTAGGTTGATGCATACGAGGTTTGCTCGAGACAAGGAGGTGTTGCAGTTTGATCCCAAGATTGAGAAAGCCGCGGGAAGAAACCGAGCAAAACAAAGAAGGGGTGAAACTTCAAGACCGAAAGAAGAAGACATGAATCATCAAGAAGATAACCCATACCTGGTTCCACCGGCGTTTCAACCCGATAACCTTAACCAGCCGCACAATCGAGAACAATCCATTCCACCAAATATCCCACAAAACATTCCACAAACCCACCAATCCATGACCTACCACTATTCAACCCACCCATTCACCAAAACCGAAACCCGAGAGCTCAAAGAAGATATCAAATGAGAGATGATTGTTCAATCAGGTTTGAACCACCGCACAATAGATTCGAGTTCGAGTATGATCGGCGGAGGGGATTTGACGATTTTGATGAGTTTGAGGATGAAGAAGAGATGGAGGATGATCGGGGGGGGGGGGTCAGTATTATAGAAGACCACAACAACAACCCCCTCCCGTTCAACAACCGAGAAACCGCCGAGCCCAAAGACGACAAGAGATTCCCAAGCTGCAGTTTCCGGAATATGAGTTCGATGATGGGGTTCCGAGGGCATTGTTCCACCGCCCATTCGGGGGGTTCAAAGCCACTTCATTCCACAAGTGGCCACGAACCCGCTTCCCATTGTAATCCTGGTCCGAGAAGGAAGAACGTTTTCAGTAAGGCAAAGGAACCTGACCGAGATGCCTTCTTTTCATGGGAAAGCATCTGAAGAGCCATACTTGCATCTGAGTGAGTTTAATGCAATTTGTGCTACCATCTCAAGTCAAGGTTTCACTGCTGATGAAGTCAAGCTAGTCGTGTTCCAGTTCAGCCTTAAAGATCTAGCAAAGCAGTGGTTTTTATCGTTACCGTCAGCAAGTATCCACATGTGGCAAGATCTGGCTCAGCAGTTTTGGACGAGTATTACACACCGCAAAGAACATCCGAAGCTCGAACCTCCATCAGAAACTTTCAGCAAGGGTCAGGTGAGAATTTTCATGAAGCATTTACGAGATTCAAGAGGTTGTTGAGAACTTGTCCGCATCACGGGATTGCGTTGTGGGAGTTGATCAAAGCGTTTCATGACGGGTTGTCGAGTGACGATGTGCGTGATCTTCAGTCGACCACAAACGGGTCGTTTTTTACTAATGATGAGAATGAAGATTGGCAACACTTAGAAAGGCATGCAATGAACTCGAAAAGGCAAGCTCATTCGAATCGCATGATAAAAATAGCGGTTGTTAAAGTCGTGGATAGCGGTGAGTCGGATGATTGTATGGCTAGGTTGGAGAAAAAGTTGGATCAGTTGATGGGTGTGGGAGTGAGAGATAAAGGCAAGTCAGGAAAGGCGTATCCAGTTTGTGAAGGTTGTGGTGGAATAGGCCATGTAGTGGCTATTTGTGGGGTAGTGTTGGAAGACGAAGAAGAAGAGGAAGAAGAGGAGGTGAACTTTGTTCAGGGTGAGAAGAGGTACAATAATAATATGAATTCAAACACCTATCACCCGGGCCTCCGAAACCACCCAAAGTTCAGTTTTGGAAACCCAAACACGCAACAAAACCCAAACTTTCAAGGTAATTCCCAAAAAGCAAATTATCAGTCAAATCAGCGGCAATATGGGAACGAGAGGGGTAGCGATCAAGGCGAGTATAATCAAAAGGAGTCGGGGGGGGGGGGGGGGGGGGTATAACAAGAGTTATGAGAAGAGTTACCAGCAAGGTCAACAAAGTCAAGGGGTAACTCAGGGCCAAAGTTCTTCGCAAGATTCAGAAATTCTGACACTTTTGAAAGATTTGAGCCGAAGAATGGAGATTCGAGAAAAAGCGAATGCCGCAAGAGATAAGCAAAATGAGTCAATTGGCGGAAGAAATGGCCACCTTGAAGAAAGACCTGAAAAAGCTACCGTGTGACACATTGAAAAATCCGAGCCATCAGAGTAGCAGTTCATCAAATGGAAAAAACGTACACATTAGTGCAATCACCATTGAAGATCATGGGGTGAGCGACACAGTTGAAGAATTTGAAACAGGGGCACCACTTATTCCCATTCAGATTGGAGAGTTCAAGACCACCAAGGCGTTAGTTGATTATGGTGCGAGTGCAAGTGTTCTACCGGGTAGTGTTTATGACTGGTTTGAGTTTAGACCTTTACAAGAAGTTGACACCACATTGGTGTTAGCTAATTTCACTCGAAGACGGCCCCGAGGGAAGTTGGTTGGAGTTGCATTAAAGGTTGGTGAGTTTTATTATCCTGAAGATTTTCTTGTTTTGGATTATGAGCTGGTAGAGAATGAAGAAGAGCCGAGAGTGATATTGGGGAGACCGTTTTTGGCAACATCTAATGCTCAAATCAATTGCCGAGACGGAACAGTGTGCATGGCCTTTGGTAATCGTAAGTTAGTTTTGCATATCTTTTCAAATTCATTTGATTATTCTTGTGAAAATAAATCTTTTAGGGCAGGTGCTACTAACAATTGTCTTCCTCATGTAAGTGAGGATGACACCAAAGAAGAAAGTTTTGTGTTTGATAGGTCGAAGCGGGAGAGAGAAAAAGAGGAGCTGAATGCGGTAGAGGTTCATGTTGAAGAGGTGGTAACGTTAGGAGGTGATATCAAGCTTGTAAGAGAAAAAGTGATTCATAATGAGATTGGCAAAACAAGTAAGAAGAAACCACCAAAGAAGGAGAAGGTAAAGAAGCCACCAGGGTTTGAGAACGAGCAAAGAAGGTTGGCGTGCTTCGGTCCAAGGTGGAATGTTCTGGACAGTGCACCACTATGCTGGAGGAGTAAGAAGAACGAGGTGGAGGAAGGTAAGCACTCCATTAGACCACCATAACCGAAAAATGAGGTAAGGTCCGGCTGAAGCGCTTAACAAAAACTTAACGCTAACCGGGAGGCAACCCGGACTTGTATCCAGGTACGTGTATATTTTTGTTGTAGTTGAACTTTGTGGGTGTAGTTCACTATAAACCCTCACGAGACCATACTCGTCCACCTGGGCTACCAGGGGGTTTAAAGGGCTTGTTGCATACGCTAAATGCAATCGTGATTCCTACGAAAGTGAGTTAGGTCTTTTAACATTTTTACTCGTTTAACAAATTTGGTTATGAAATTTATTAATCTCGGTCGGTTATTTAAAATTAATGGTTTTGCAAACGATTTAAAAGACCTATATTTTTAATATTTGTGAGAAGCTTGCTTCTACATGTTTGAGAGTTTGCAGATTTTATTTTGAGAGTTGAGGAGGTAAGGTTCACCGAGAGCATCACTGAGTTCACCGAGAGTTGCACATGAGAGTTTTATTTTCTATCAGGTGATTTCGTTTTCATAATCTTATTTGTTTTATTAGTTTTTGTGTTAAAAGTGTAATTATATTTTTGTATATATTTAATAACCACCATCACATTAGGCCCGGTTTGAAAATTGTTAAGTGAATTTTAAACCCTGTCCCTATTTTATGTCTTAAATTTTAAACATTGAAGACAATGTTTGCCTCAAGTGTGGGGATGTGGGAGAAATTGAAAAAATTTAAAAGTTTTTAATGTTCCTTGAATTAAGATTTTTTGCAAAATAATGGAAAATGATAGAAAAATCGGGGGGTTATTTTTCAAAATTATTATATAATATGAGATAAATAAAACGGGGACGCACTTAATTTGGGATGTGTTGGTAGCTCAGCCTTGAGAATGAAAGGATAATTTGGTTGTAGACTTAATTAAACTTTAAATGCTTGATTTTTAGTGGGATACGCCTTCAGGGTTTTGTTTGTTTAGCTAAGCCTGTGTAAGGACTGGAATGAAAGACTAGGCCATACTCAAGCCTTTCTATTAGATTAGATCACAAAAAATATATTTTAATATGAATAGTTTATTGTACAGTGCTTGGATAGGCTTAACATTAGAGTATGCTAAATGGCTTGTGATATAAACATAAATGAAAAAACTGCTAGTTAAGTAGCTAACACTTCATAGGCGTATGGTTTTATGGCCTTAAATCCTATATTGATGGGATGCCCCGGGAACGGAGACCATGGGTCGGTATGGGTTTATCATCTGGTATGCCTAAATCCTAAATGGATTTATTCATATTAAAAAAGCTTAAAAAGAGTAAACCCACAGTTTATCTGCCAATTCAAAAGTCAATAAACATGATCACAAAAAGTGCTTTAAAAGTACAAATTCACTACTGACTTGATCATCCACACTGTTAGTCATGTGGGGTCCCCGTGCTTGCGTCTCATTACCATTAAGAAACGGACCACACGGGACACGTCATATGTAAGCCCTACAGATGAATTCGTGCCTACTCACGTATGGTGATGGACTTCGGGGTATTGCTTGATAACGGGGGTATGTCATGTAGTAGGGGCTATTTACTAGTTGGTTACCTAATTGCACCTTAATCATATCTAATGGCCATTTTGGTAGACTTTAATGCTTAAGTTTAGGTTGTGGTTCGATAAAAATATCCAAGATTGTCTTATCTATTACATATGGGCTTGAAAAATTGTACAAATGTGCAAAATTTTGATCGTCTAATCTTAAGGTTTAAGTCAAGTTGGGGTGGTTTGGTTCGGTAAAATTATAATGAAGCATGGTAAGGCGGCTTCAGGGCTTTGAGGTGTGGGTTCCATTTTAATCATAAGAACTAATGACACTGTCGCACCTTATTTTTCCCGGTAAGTATTAAGGCGTGGGTCGCAATTGTGGTTTTTGTGTTCTTGTGCTTAATTAAGATAATCTATGAAGTATTTTGAGAATGATCTCTGATTCTGATTCCATTGCAAAATCTTTTTCGGGACGAAAAAAGGTTAAGTGTGGGGATGCGATGGTTGGGAAAAAGTTAGTTATTATTATATATTAATTAGTTATATTTAGGTAAATAATCGAATGAACATTGGTACTTCAAGCATTGGTTATGTGTTTTCAGGATATTGGAAGTTATGGAGCTTAACGAGGATATTTACGGGCTTGGAACGAAGATCGAGAAGTGAAAGATTGGACATGCACGCATCACGAGGCATTCAAGAAAAGAAAAATGAAAAATATGAAGTTTTACATCTTCGCGATACGCGAAGATGCAAAGAAGGGCAACTTCGCGATACGTGAAGCTGCAGGATGTCGGCCGCGACTATTTTGTCCTTTGCGATACGCGAAGAAGCATGCTGGGACATCTTTGCGATACGAGAAGATGCTTAAGTCGGCCAAAAATTTAGGTTTTCCCTATTTAAACCCTTAACCTCCCCATTCGGCTAATAACGATTTCCAGAGGCAAAAGAGGCTATGTTAGACGACTTCTCAACATTCCAAGGCTTCTGGTTCATCTCGGGTTTGCATGTTCATCAAAGATAAGTGCTTTGACATTATGATTATGTTCGGCTAAGTCCTTTTTTCATTCTAGGCTAGGGTTTTTTGTAATTCCTCTTGAGATCAGATTTGCTATGCTTAAAGTTATGAACTTGATTTTGAGTTGTTGCTTTTATCTTGTTTAATTGATTGCTTGGTTGTTTAAACAATTTATATTTGCGATTATTGATTAGTACATCACTTGTTTGGTTTTGTTCATCAACACTTAGGGTTAGGCTCTTGTGTCATTGAACTTATAATCATCGGTTCATGCTACTTAATTAGTTGTCATAAAACATAAATCGGTAATTGTGTAGATCGAGTTCAATTGTGTCAACAATTCGGTTGGGGTATCGTTTGTCATCACAATCAAACTACTAGGTCTAGTAATTTTTTTTTTAAATATGATCAGTATCTCCTTTTATTTATCATTGTGTTAATTGTTTATTGGATTACATCGAAACAGGAGGCAAGCGGGCAACAAGCTGCGCCACTACCCCCTTTTTGAATCGCAAAACCCAATCTTTTAAAAACTATATTTGCTGATCTTGGAGTCATAACATTACTATGCATGACCCGCTGAATACGGGTAAGTAGCTCTAGTAATTACTGCGCAATCAACACAAGTAAATCTGTGATTAAGTTGAACTGCCACATTACCCGAACCTAGAATGAATACTTTTAATTAATATTGTTTACAAATCTTTTTAAGTAATAATTACTTTTAATTAAATCTTTTTCTAAAAACCGCTTGACATCGTCTGTCCGTCGTAGTTAATTAATTAATTTAGTCATATTAAAATTAGCACTTGCCTTGAGTTCCTGTGGAGACGACCTTACTTACCCGTACTAGTTTATAGGTATTTAAGTCTTAATTAATTGTTTTTGAGTAGACCACGACAACCTACGTTAGTGACCGAGACCATCCTGGGTCCCCAAAGAGCTTCGCCCTTGATTAATTGCTAAATGTTCATTGCTTTTGTTGATCGGCCTCTTCCTCATCCTCAATAAGTATGATCATACGCTCATCCTTGTAATTTGATAGTTTTACCTATTAGAAAAGAGCCTCATTTATTTATGATTTGTATACCTCAATTGTCGCTATTATTTACAGTTTCACATATGAGTTATGGATTTTGCCTCATATTATATATACAAAAATCATGGAATTACTCACCAACATTCGTGTTGACAAAATATATTTTATGTAACATTACAGGTTTGATTATTGGTTGATTGAATATTTAACAAATTATATTTTATGCAAAATATACTGAGAAACAAGTTTGATTATTGTATCTGATGCTAAATGAAATAGATGAGTTGATTAAATATTGTCACTATAATAGTGTTGTGTGCAATGAAATAATCACGTCGCGCCCGACTTGTTCCGTCGCTTTCGGTCAGGGTGTGGCACTGACTACACTTAACCAAAGTAGCATACAAAGTGATTTTCAAGAGTCATACGTTACACACGAGTTTAATTTATGGGAAAATTCCCAAAATAAGCATTTATGAAAACGAATTTTTAGTTTTAGGTATCATTTGCAAAAAATTCAGAAATAGGTATTATAAACTAGTCGTGACGAGTAGTTTGTAGAACCAATTAAAACTTGCCGCGTGTCCTTAAACTAACCGTAACGAGCACGTTCACTAATCATTTACTCGTCACGACTAAATAAGTTTCATGCCTTGTAATCAACGCCCACGAGGAATTCGTAAGTCCTTTAGTCGCGACGACTAGTTTACCCTTATAATCCCTAGACGCGTAGTTAATTAGTAGTTAGCTCGTCGTGACTAGTTTAACCTTATAACATACTTGTCGCGATTAAAGGACTTATGAATTACTCGTGGGCGTTGATTACGAGACATTAAACTTATTTAGTCGTGACTAATTTATTCCTTGTGCCCGATGACATCAGCATTGCAAGCAACGGTCGGATAATCAAGTTCCACGAAAATAATGCAAGCTTGTATTGCTCAATGCCAAAAGAATTAGATGTTTGAAAAAAATTATTTATACTTAATAAATTGTTAATATTCACGTGTAAGCTATAAACTAGTGCATAAAATTTGATGTTTTTTTCAGTGATGTGTATTTTAGTCTATTTAATTTAATTTTAAAATATGAAAATAACTTCTCAATAAAATATATGTGATTATATATAATAACATTGTCATCTCTTTAAAGGGTTTCTTACTGTTTAATGTAGTCCCCCTTCACTTGTGTTGCCTTTGTTTTTGTCCTAAAAGCTTTCATTAAACACCCCACGCTCGTACTTTCTTTAAAATTTCTTCATTAGAAACAGGTTTTACTCATTTTGACCCCATAAGTTAGTATAAAAGAGGTTGAGTGTATTTGTTTGATCAAACTACCTCTCTAGCTCTCAAAAACGCAAAACTGTTGAAAAATGCTCAAATCTCAATTCTCAAAATACTCAGATGGAAAATGAAGCAAACATAAAACATAGAGAAACCTCGAAATTTTTACAAAGTTTGATTTTTATTTCTAATGCCAAAATTACTAAAATGGCATTGGCTCGTTGCAAGAGTTGTAGCATGTTTCTCAAAAACGAGCCATCTTGCAAAGAGATGTTCTCAAAAAAACATGTTTTAAATCAAACGTTGTAAAATTTCAAATTTCTTTGCAAAACACAAGAAATAAAAATAACGAGCCATCTTGCAAAGAGAAACCCTGAAATTTTTACAAAGTTTGATTTAAAACATATTTTTTTTCCTGCTCTTTAGTTCTTTCAACTTTCTGCTCCTTGTTTTAAAATCATACATTGAGTCATCTGCTCCAGTTTCAAATGTATCATCACCAATAGCTAGCTAGCTAGTCAATTTCATTTGAAACATCAGTACCTAAATCAATAAACCGTGACTTGTTAGTCGGATGTTCTCTCATGTCAACCTCATGCCGTTACGCCCCCTGTCTTTATCATGTTAGTAATCACCATCTTCACTTCACTCAACATATTCACCTTTTTTCTCATTCAAATTTGAACAGTAGAATAAACTTATTAGTTTGAATAATGGTGAAAAACATTCTATATATAAAACGTAGTAATTAATAATAAGATGAAACTTTTACAATGAATTTTGAATTCTAAACAATGTGAAAATAATATATATAAATTAGATTTAAACAAAAACTAAGAATTGTTATGAGCCAAGAGACTTGCGAATATTGGAGAACATATTGATACAAAGCTCGAAACAAGTCGAGTCTTATTGAGCCCAGGCTTCAAATAAAGCCCATTTAGATATGAAGCTCAAGCTTGAGCCTTGCCTATTTTTTTTTTATTTTTAACTATTTTGGACAATGTATTAATTTCATCGATCATGTTCTCAGAAAGGTGTAAGTATAACAAATTCTGCCTAATTCGTTCCTCAACTCAGCTTGGGCCTGTCTCTACGTATTCCTCCTCCCCTCCACACTCCACTGTATAGGTTTACATTGTTAAACAGGATAATACATAGAAAAAGTATTGTATATTGATATCTCGCTTTCTAATGAACAAGGTAAAATAAATAATACATATGTTTGACAATTACAGCAAAGGAAAATGCACAAATTATGGAATGTGAATATTTTGTTTTAGTCTCCCTCCAACGGTCAACAAACTAAACTTGGAAATGATGTAAATTTGTAAATCCCTTAGACTTTTATTTTATTTTACTTTTTTTTGTTTTCTAACACTCCCCCTCAAGTTGAGTAGTAGGGTCACAAATACTCAACTTGCTAATGCAATTGTTGAATATTCTTCCATTGACGGCCTTGGTTAGTATGTCTGCTAGTTGGTCTTCGGATCGGACGAAAGGTAATTCTATAATTCCTGCTTCGAGCTTCTCTTTGATGATGTGCCTATCAACTTCTACATGTTTTGTACAATCGTGTTGAACTGGATTTTTTGAAATCTGTATTGCAGCTTTGTTATCACACATGATCCTACTGGCTTCGGTTTGAAGAAAACCAATTTCTGTCATAAGTTTACGTATCCATAGAACTTCTGTCACACCTCATGCAACTCCTCTAAATTCTGCTTCGGTGCTAGATAGTGCTACAACTTTCTGTTTTTTGCTTCTCCATGAAACTAGATTTCCACCAACTAGTGTGAAATATCCCGTTGTTGATCTTCCATCGTCTTTGTCCCCTGCCCAGTTTGCATCAGTGTATAATTGGATTTTTAGGTGGTTGTTTGGCTGTAAAAGAACCCCATGACCTGTTGTCCCTTTGAGATATCTTACAATTCTCCATACCGCTTCCATGTGAGTGATTTGGGGTTGGTGCATAAATTTGCTAACTACCCCTACTGCATATGCAATGTCAAGACGAGTGTGTGATAGATATATTAACTTTCCTACCAAGCGTTGATATCTTTCTCTGTCTGCCAGTTCTCCTCCTTCTTCCACATGGAGCTTATGATTAACCATCATCGGTGTGTCCGCTGGCTTGCAGTCGATCATTCCTGTCTTGGCTAAGAGGTCGAGGATATATTTTCTTTGACATATAAAGATACCCTTTTTAGACCTTAGTACTTCAATTCCAAGAAAGTATTTTATTCTTCCTAGGTCCTTCATTTCTAATTCTTTAAATAGGTTCGCCTTTAATTTTTGCATTTCTTCATCAATGTTTCTTGTAATTATCATGTCATCAACATATATGATTAAACAAGTTACAAGGTTACCTCTGTTTTTAAGGAAGAGGGTGTGATCAGAATTGCTTTGTCGAAAACCATATCCCGTCATTGCTAAAGTGAATCTGCCGAACCAAGCTCTAGGAGATTGTTTAAGGCCATAGATAGTTCTTTTTAAACGACATACTTCGTTTGCTTTGAAATTTTCTGTGAAACTAGGTGAAGCTTCCATATAAACTTCTTCTTTTAATTCTCTATGAAGGAATGCATTCTTAACATCAAATTGATGAAGAGGCCATCCTTCATTAGCAGCGATTGAAAATAAGACCCTGATTGTGTTAATTTTAGCTACCGGAGAGAATGTTTCTTGGTAGTTGATCCCATACGTTTGGGTATATCCTTTAACCACCAATCGTGCTTTGTATCTTTCAATGGTTCCGTCTGGTTTGTGTTTAATCGTGAAGACCCATCGACATCCTACCGGTTTCTTTCCTAGTGGACGATTGCATTTTCCCATGTATCATTTTTTTATCAAGGCCTTCATTTCTGTTTCCATAGCATCCTTCCAGCTCTTTGATTTTAGGGCTTGTTCCACAGAGTTTGGAATTTGTTCAGTGTATAATGAAGCGTTGAAAGCTTTGGCTTCTTTGGATAGGTTTGCTTAAGCTATGTTTGCTATGGGGTATCTAGAGGATTTGGATTGTTTTTCTGGAGAGTATCTTTTTGCAGGTATTCCTCCATTAACCCTTGGTGGGAGGACATATTTCTCGGTCGTTTCTTCTTGTCTTGTTTCTTCTTGTATAGGGTTTTCTTGTTCCTCCTGTACCATTCCCTGCATTGTTTCCTGCACCGCTTGTTCTTCTTCTACTTCATGATTGTTAGATATATCAATATTTTCATGAGTTGTATTTTCAAGTATCTGAGAATTACTTAAGGTCAGGCGAAGTTGGTTCTGGAACACTAATTGAAGGCCCACCGGGTTGTTGTGAAGACAGTGACTTACATTGGGTACTTTGATTAATTTCTTCAGAAGATGAGGCCCATTTTGGAACCCATTTTAACCAACTCGGTGTGTCATTCTCTTTCTCCCCCTCACTAATGTGTTGGGAGGTATAATAGAACTCTGTTTCAAGAAAGTCACAGTTCATGGTAGTGTATATATGACGTTTTGTTGGGCTATAACATCGGTACCCTTTTTGGTTGACCCCATAGCCTACAAAAACACACTTTTCAGCACATGGGTCAAGTTTTCTTCGATTGATTTTGGGTATGTGGACAAAAACCGAACACCCAAATATTCGTGGTTGAAGAGTAAGGGGTGGTGGTAGTTTAGTGAATTTTGAAAGGGCTTGAAGAGGGGTTTTTAGATCAAGGGTCTTTGTTGGTAGTATGTTTATAAGATACGTAGCGGTAGCAACAGCTTCAGGCAAAAAAGGTTTAGGAACTTGGGATTCAATCAGGAGAGCTCGAGTTATTTTTAGTAAAATACGATTTTTCGTTCGACGGTACCGTTTTGTTCGGGAGTATGGGAGCATGATGTTTGGTGAATTATTCCTTTTGTTTGGCAAAATTGTTTCATGGAATCGTTTACGAATTCCCCCCCCCCCCCATTATCGGACCGAAGAACTTGGATATTGGTTTTGAACTGTGTTTGTATCATGGTATAAAACATATTAAACTTATCAAAAACTTCAGATTTATTTTTTAGAAAATAAATCCATGACATACGAGTGCAATCATCAACAAATAAAACAAAAAAAACGAAAGTTTTGCCCCCCAATAATCTTTGCCGACCCCCATACGTCTGAATGGATTAGTGAAAAAGGTAAATCAACTGTGTTGTTTGGTTTAAAATTATGTCTATGGCTTTTGGCCATGAGACATGTGTCACAACTTAAAGTTTCATTAATTGAAAATAATTTTGGAAATAAAATATGCGAATAACTGATAGATGGGTGTCCCAATCTCCTGTGCCATAACCAAGCTTCTCTATTTATTGTTACATGGGCTAACATCACGGTACCATGGCGAGTTACTTCTTCCACATAATACAACCCCTGGCGTTCAGTGCCACGCCCAATAATCGTCCCCGTCCTGATATCTTGTAAGATATAAAAGGTCGGGTGCATTAAAACTGTGCAATTTAATTCCTTTGTCACATGGCTAATGGATAATAGTTTATGTGACAAGGAAGGGACGTAAAGGCAGTTTGAAAGTTTTAAAGTTGGCGATATTTCAATAGTCCCCCCCATTACAGGAACGATACCCCATTGGCAGTTTTGATGTGATTGATTTTAGGTTTTGAGTTTAAGATAATATTAGATGGTTCAAAAGTCATAGTATCGATAGCACCACAATAAAAAATCCAAGGTTGTTTATCTGAATTTTCATATGTTTTGGTCATATTAACTTCTTCAAAAATTTTGTTGTTAAATTCTTGACCAGTATCTAAAGAAGAATACTCTTTTTGGTTCTTATTATAAATAACATGATTTTTATTAGTGCCTGCATCGAGGAAACCTTTTTTGTTTTTATCCTTAACTGTTTCAATAGAAAAGTAAAATGGTTCACAAGTTTTATTAATAAATATATCTTTTGGGTCTATGGTGCAACCAAAGGATTCAACCGGAGAACAATTTAAAAGGCTTAGAACATGAGGCTCTATAAAATTAGGGTTACAAATGCAAGGGTCTGAGAATAAGTTCTCAAACCCATTACCTCTGTTGAAGATACCAGTCACCGCTTCTCCGGCTGAAGCAATACCGCCGGAAAAAACATCCTTGGGCATCTTTGTCTGGTCGCAGTTGCTGTTGGTGACGTGTAAGTTGCCCACGGTGGTGCCGGCATGTGTGTTATCATCAAATCTTGTTCAATTTCTTGATGATTTTCCACAACCCAGGAACCGCCCTTTCTTTTTTTCCTGATTTGGCAGTCACCATTACCGGCGGCGTATCCGTTATCCACGTCGACGGTTGCTTTAGCTCCGGCGGCGGCTGCCTCTGTTTTCCCGGTTTCACTTGGCTCAATGATCACCAAGCCCGCTGCCACACCCTGATTAGGATTCTGTTTTTGGGGTTGAAGAATGTTTATGGTTGATTGGGTTGTAAATTTGTTGTTCATGGTATTGCTATCCAGTCTTTGTGTTTGGAAATTAAAACCATTCTTGAGGAGGTTTGCAATCTGGATTTTGAGGTTGTCAAGGGTTATAGTCGTCTATATCAGACATGGCAGTTTGCGGGGTTTGTTTGGTTTAGTTGACTGTTGGGTTGATGCAAGGTAGATGATGAGTAGTATTGATCCTTGGATCACTGCTCTGATACCATGTTAAATAGGATAATACATAGAAAAAGTATTGTATATTGATATCTCACTTTCTAATGAACAAGGTAAAATAAATAATACATATGTTTGACAATTACAGCAAAGGAAAATGCACAAATCATGGAATGTGAATATTTTGTTTTAGTCTCCTTCCAACAAACTAAACTTGGAAATGATGTAAATTTGTAAATCCCTTAGACTTTTATTTTATTTTACTTGTTTTTGTTTTCTAACATACATGGCTCTAAAACGATTAGATTTAAAAGATGATTACGTCTTAAACTCTTTTATGGACTCGCTTATCATTGGCAACGTTTCATACAATACTGCCGCACGAAAAACATTTGCCGCTAATGTTTGAGTAGCAAACAACATCCCTCTTCTTTTGTTTTAGAAGCCACAAGTACTGGCTGAAGACCTGGAAATTAAATAAAGACCACTTGTCCAAGCGGCAAGTTTTATAAAGTTACAAAAACAGGTTTGAAAACAACAGTGACAAAGATTCTTTTATTAATATTTCAAACACAACAGAATTTTTTCATATGTGAAAGAAACATTTGTGAAACAAAGTTGAACACTTTCAAATAGACCAGATTTTTATTATTTTAATTAATGTTTCCTTAACTTGGGTTTTTATGATCCCTATTTGTGGTCTAGTGATAAGAGGTTTGAGTTATTCAGTGGAAGCTCAACTTTGAATCCCAATTCTGTTATTTTAGGATGGATATTAACAATGAAGGATTTGAGCTAGGCCTTATGCAAAGGTTGTCAGTTCGAACCCTAAGCCCACTCGGGTTTTCATCCTACCGTGTGTTACGCTAGAGAGTTCTGCTCTTGTGGTGGCATAACGACTATCAAGTGGCAGTCGGCGGTATAGTCTCCGGGAAACGCCCAACCCAAACTTTAAAAATAGTGTGAGCACGACTAAAACAATATAGTTTGATTAAAATGGAACATCAAGACTCTCCAAACTTAAAAGATGCGGAAGCTAAATACAAGATTGTTGTCGATCAATAAAGTATCCTCTGGAATAATGTGTTACAATGATTGCTATTTATGGTTTTAAAACACACGTACATGCGACATCTTCCATATGATTCATGCCTGGTGACTAAAATAATAATTTGATTATTATTATTTGTTTATATATTCTAAAAGTTTTGGTGCCACATAATTCACGTTATTAGTGTTTAATATTTTATAAAATTGTCTTTAATTAGTCACCAACCATTAAATATAATAAAATTGTCTTTAATTACTCTTTCGGCAAGTGTTCTCATGGTACTTGTTAGTTATATAACATATAATATAATAATATTCTCCTTTGTTTATATAATGTAGCATAAGTTAACAATTTGTAACAAATAAAATCTAGCTAATAAAATACAACAATGGGGACTTGTTCAATATCCAGATTATTTGCATGTTTCTTGATGGTGTTATGGAGTGGTAGGCTGCATAATGCTAATGCATGCTATTCATCCATCATCCGTTTCGGTGACTCCATTGCTGACACTGGCAACCGAAAATATCTGGCTTTAGCAACCAACCAATATTTTTCATGTGACCGTCCACCTTACGGCCAAAATTTCATCGGGCAGTCCACTGGTCGTTGCTCCAATGGCCGTCTCATCATCGATTTTCTAGGTAACTTTATTGGTCTATGTGAAAACTCTTATGTTCGTGTTTTAGTATATTTTGTTGGCTTGAAACAGTTTGGGTACTAACCTTATGGATACTAAATGCTTGGATGCATAAAGACACTATGTATCATATGGGGAATCCGGTCGTGAACAAATTAGTTCACTGATAGATCACCGATGACCACTTCACTCATGGATCATAAGTGAGAATAGGGGTGATTATTAACTGAACCGTAACCACAAGCCCATTAAAGTTATTCGAAGTTAACCAAAATCTGACCGAACTACTTGGCTATGGTTAAGTGAAGCTCTATAATGAGTCATCGGGTTTAGCCCCCTTGGTTAATCAATTTAACCGAAACCAAATCATGCATATTTCCGTGTTTTTTCAATGTATTTCTATGCAAACCTTAGCTAGAATATACATATTTTAGCTTGTAACATGCATAAACAGGCTTAGAATATCATAACCGAACCATTTTTAATTGAAACAAGGACAAATACTGTAAAAACTAGCATATATAATTATGTTACTTCTTAAAAAAATAAAAAACCCCTTTACCAATTTTTTTGAGGCTCTAGACCCACCAGTGGTTTGGTATTCAAAATTGTCACAACCTCAAAACATAATTTATTGTGGCTACAATATTTTTATGAGGTGTGGAAATACAGTTGAAAAGAAAAAGAATATATTTGACTACTTTTACACTGTGGTATTAGTTTTTCAATGTTGTGGGTTGTGAAAAAGTGATTTTTTTTCACAACTTTCTTCAAATTTACCATGTAAAGTAACATTAACGTGCAAATATTGTTGGGGGAACTTTTATAAAAAAAAAAAGAAAAAAAAAGAGGAGAAAAAACAGAAAGTATATTGGCTTTTTATGGTATTTGCTTTTGAAATTAAGCAAAAAAGAAAGCACTTGACAATTAACTAAAATAACAAAAACCGAGCATAACCAAGCTTGATAATCGATATTTGATTTTTTTTTGTCCATTCCCATAACTGATCCGCTGGTTTTGGTTTTGGTGGAGTGTGCTAACCGACCCGAACGGAGGTTGGCACGCCCCTAGGAGAGAGTACGTACCGATGAGTTTTAATTTTTTTTTTGAACTTCATGCTCTATTATTAAAGAAAATTAAATGTTTCTTAAACTGAAAAGTACTCAATAGTTGTTTTCCTATTGCTGATTAAGCGAGGTGCCAAACTTTGAAAAACTAGAGCATCCTTAACACAACGTCTTAAAATTTGCGGGGGGATTTTGCAAATTATAGGATGAGGTTGTTAGTGGAGATATAAGAAAAGATGGTGATTTTTTTTAATAAATTTAGGGAAACTTTGTTTGCCCTCATTTATTTTTTAGTATTTGTTGAAAGTGGTTGTGGATGGAGAAGATAGAAAAGATAACGATAAACATATATAAAAAAATAATATCTAATTGAACATGGAGAGAAATACAGTAATTTTTAGTGTAATTATATAGATTGGGATGTGAGATAAATTGAGAATCTCTAAGAGTTTATGTCTACATAAACTTTAATATAACAAAATTGAATTTATATAATTTTTCATTACGAGAAAGTATGTGTTGAACTTATTCGATCTAGTGAATCTAAACACCGAACCTGATATTGCATAAAACTTATACGATTCTTTTTATTAATAATAAACAAGAACGTAATACTACGAAACAAATAAATTACAACTTATTATTAAGCTACATAAAACTTAGAAAACAAGACATACTCGAATTAGGAAACATAAACAACTTCTAATTCTAATTATAACAAATTCTATAAATAAATAACTTAGGCACTAGGAAAACAGCATTGGTTCCTCAACATTAGATCTCCATCATAACCGTCATTTAAGATCTTCTTTACCACCCTTATATTTTTCGTATTAATCATCAGGTCCTTCAAGTTGGTATTGCACAAAGTTATACAGTATGTTTGTTTTTATTTTATTTACACTTCTAATATATGACGACGAAGTTTTTTTCCAAACAAACCAAATCACTTTTTTTTTTTTCAATTTTAAAATATAAGAAAGTAATTGAAATAACGTTTACTCATATCTTTTTAACATTCTATAAAAAATCATTAAAATTTGTTTATTTACAGAACCTACGACCCATGCGTGAATTATGTGTATGAATCTCTAAATCATATGTAGGTATATTACTACATAGCATACATATATGTCTAAACATTTTGCTTAAATTGAGTTGTTTAAGTCGTGTAAATAAGTTTGTTTTTGAATGTAGCGGATAGTCTTGGGTTTCGGTTGATGCCACCGTATTTGAACATCAAGGGGAGGAGTGGTGTGGCGGCACTGAGACAAGGAGTTAACTACGCGGTCGCGGGTACTACAGCAATGAATTCAGCCTTTGTTGAAGAACAATGGTATGGAAGTGTTGTGTTTAACAGAACTGGATGTTTAAGGGTTCAGTTAGAATGGTTTAAACAGTCATTGCCTTTTATTTGTGGCAACACTACTTCAGGTATGGTCGGTTGCTTCTTGATGATGTGATTTTCAAGCTTTAAAAACGTTAAAACAATATCGTGATGAGTTTTATGTGCTAACTACTTTGGGTATGGCCGCATCGCCCGACATTGCTCACCACGAAACATAACATGCTGCATGTTAGAGTTAGTCGTTACGTATCATTGTCATTGCTCAGAACATAAATTATATATACCTAGGGTTCGTTCACCCCTTAGCGATCCTCACCACTCTCATCACATAAGTTGTACAACCATTCATTGACTAGTGTTGCAAAAACTAACCTAGGTGGTCGATTAATCGGCGCCTAGGTGCTTATCGGATCCCAGGTGTCTCGATTTTGACTGATCTAAGGCTCTAGGCGCTAGTCGGATAAAATTGGTCCAAATAGCACAACTTTTATCTTTCTGTAGAAGGTCTACGTGTCAATACCCAAACTAAAGGCGAAAACTTCTATAGGTATTGTATTCGGCTCAAGTTTTCGCGTAACACTATCTTTTGCTATATATGACCAAGTTATCGCTTATTTATTGTAGTTTTTGCATAGCTTTTGCAAAAAGTCAAAAACTCTGCAAACGCAAAAACTGTAAAATAACATAATTCCTTGATTTCATTGAATATTGTACAAACTATAAATATACAAACTGACGAGTGAAATCAGGAGAATACTTTGGAAAGACAATCAAACATAAACTAACAAATATTCACAAAATAATTATGATATAAGTGCCAAAAATAGCCATAGATATTTTCGGCTTAATAGTCCCCCACAGTTTGAGCCGTAGAAGAGCGGAGGCATAAACTGGAACGAAATCGTTGGAATAAATGTTTAGGTAGTCCTTTGGTGAAGATATCCGCATATTGGTAATCAGCTGGAACGTGTAGAACTTTAAGAGTGCCGAGGCGAACCTTTTCTCTACAAAGTGTATGTCAAGTTCTACATGTTTGGTCCGTTGATGGTTCACAGGGTTGGCGGATAAATAGATTGCTGAAATGTTATCACAGTAAACGATGGTGGCATGTCTAACTGGGACATGAAGTTCAAGTAAGAGATTACGAATCCAACTTATCTCGGCTACGGTGTTGGCGACTCCTCGATACTCAGCTTCGGCTCTAGACCGAGAGATTGTAGGCTGACGTTTCGAGGACCAAGAAATTAAGTTTTCACCCATATACACACAGTAACCGGAGGTTGACCTGCGGGAGTAGGGACACCCACCCCAATCGGCATTCGAATAGGCTGTCAGTTTAGTGGATGGGGAGGGTGTTATGAGGAGGCTATGCGATAATGTACCTTTAATGTAGCGAAGGATCCGTTTCAAAAGTTGAAAGTGTGGCTCGCGCGGGGCATGCATGAAGAGACAAACTTGTTGAACTGTATATGAGATGTCCGGCCGGGTAATCGTTAGATATTGTAGTGCACCGGCAAGGCTCCGATATAAAGAACCATCGGTAAAAAACACACCATGAGTAGCACTCAATTTAGACCCAATTTCGACTGTAGTGCTAGCAGGTTTACATGTTGACATGTTGGCACTTGATAAAATGTCGGCCGCGTATATTGACTGAGATAAAAACAAACCCGTTTTCTGTTGTTCGACGGTGATACCGAGGAAATGATGTAATTTACCGAGGTCGGTCATCTTGAATTCCGCGGATAATGATGTGATTATTTTGTGGAGTAGTGTGTCACTAGATGTGGTGAGTATAATATCATCCACGTATAAGAGTAAGTAAGCCATTTGGTCACCCTTTTGATAAATAAATAGCGAGGTGTCGCAAACACTACTTTTGAATCCACATGTTGAGAGAAAACCTGCAAATCGTTGATACCACGCACGCGGGCTTGCTTTAAGCCATATAGAGACTTATTAAGTTTGCAAACAAAGTTAGGGTGCGTGTCGGAGGAAAACCCCGGTGGTTGAAACATGTATACCATTTCTTTCAAATGCCCATGCAAGAAAGCATTTTTAACATCCAATTGATGGATGGGCCACGCCTTGGATACCGCTAAACTTAGTACCGTACGAATCGTAGTGGGTTTAACGACGGGGCTAAATGTCTCATCACAGTCAAGACCCACGGTTTGACTTTTGCCATTGACGACAAGCCTAGCTTTATGCCATTCCAAAGTTCCATCGGCGTTAAATTTATGTTTAAACAACCACATGCAACGAATAATTGGTGCATCGGTGGGTCCCGGTACAAGTTCCCAAGTGTTATTTTCCAATAGAGCTTCATATTCGTTAGTCATGGCAACCTTCCAGTTGGGATCAGTAAGAGCGGTAAGATGTGATTTGGGTAACGGAGATATAGACGGAGTGGGTGGGGAAGTTTGTGTGTTAAGCGACACAGGTTGGCGGGGATTAAAAATTCCAGATTGTGATCGAGTGCGCATGGAGTGATTGGATGTGGTGGGTGGATGTGGGGGCGGGTTGGGGTCTTTGTAATTTAGAGGGTGTGAGGATTGAGAAGGGAGAGATGGTGGGGTATTAGGAGGTGGTTGGTTATTAGGGAATGTGTCGTGAGTTTGTAGTGGAGGGATGGAAGGACCATTTGTGGGTGAATTTGCATTGGCAAAAGGATTTAGTTGGTGGAGGGGCGTGTTAACAGTGGGGAAAGACGTGAATGGGGAAAATAATATGGGTGAGGGGTCTAGGAAAGAATGTGACGGGGGAGGTTGAGAGGGAGTGGCGAAAGGGAAGTTAGTTTCGTCAAAAGTGACGTGGCGGGAAAAAATGGTTTTTCCCGTGGAAATGTCTAAGCACCGGTATCCACGGTAGTTGGCCGGGTAGCCAAGAAATACACATGGTGCAGATCTTGGAGCAAGTTTGTGAGGGCGAGTGGGAGAGAGGTTTGGGTAGCATAAGTAACCGAACACGCGAAGGTGGTCATAAGACGGCTGGCGTAAGTATAGGAGAGATGTGGGGGTTTGGTTGTTATGTAATTTTGTGGGAAGAATGTTGTGAAGATATGAAGCCGTGTGGAGTGCTTCGACCCAGAACGAGGAGGGAAGAGAGGCATGAGTAAGAAGAGCGAACATAATCTCGTTTAGGCGCCGAATCATGCGCTCGGATTTCCCATTTTGTTGTGAAGTGTGTGGACACGAAAAGCAAAGTTGCATACCATGTTGGGTGGCAAAGTTCTTAAAATTAGTGTTGTCAAATTCACCCCCCATATCGCATTGAAAAGATTTAACCGGTAGGTGAAATTGGGTTGAGACGAATTGATGAAAATGAGTAAATTTAGTGAACGTCTCAGATTTAAATTTTAATGGATAAACCCATGTGTATTGAGTGAAATCATCTACCAAAACCAAATAATATTTATAACTTGCATGACTCACTATCGGAGAGGTCCACAAGTCACAATGTAAAATAGAAAAAGGTAAAAAAGTGCAATTGGTAGAATCAGAAAAAGGCAAACGTTTATGTTTCGACAATTGACAAGAGTGACAAACAAATGATGAGTTTATTTTATTACAAGAAATAAAATTCTTCGAACGGAGAAACTCCATAACTGGTTGACCCGGGTGTCCAAGACGATTGTGCCAATATGGAGAATCTTGAGTTGAAGCAAGACAAGCGGTGGCGGAAGCATTTGATGTGAGCGGGTAAAGATCACTCGTACTGTTGTGACGACTCAGGATCGTGCCATCCTTGAAATCCTTCACAGAAAATCCAAAAGGGTCAAACTGAATGGAAGTCCAATTATCAATATTGAACTTACGAACAGAAATAAGATTTTTAATAAAGGTCGGGTTGTAAAGGACTGATTTTAGGTGTAATGATTTTGAGGATGTAGGAATGGTGGAGGTTCCCGATCCTAAAACTAGAATTCGATTGCCATTTCCTATAAATATTGATGATATTGGTGAATGTGAGGAAAATGCATTAAGTTTACCTTGGTCATAAGTAACATGAGAAGATGCACCTGTGTCCATGTGCCACTGATCACCACCTGGATTCACGGATAGAGCATGAATAGCATCCGCCAACTGAGTCGGTTCGAGAGGGTCGGTTTCGGTTAAGTGAGCCTGTGCTGAGGATTGTGGTGATTGGGCTGATTGGTTTTTGTTGGGCCTTGGATTTTGGTAATTCCATGGCTAAGTCCAAGATTGAGTGGGAAAGGGACATGAAGGTGGAGCCCAATATGGCCCATAAGCAAGTAGAGGCCCATAAGTTTGAGGATGAGCCCAAAAGTGTGCAGGTTGAGATTGTTGAGCTGGGTATCCTCTGGCTTGAGACTGATTTTGACCACGATAATTGTTGAACCGACTATTATCACGGCGGCTATTTTCACGACAGGAATCGCGACGAGGGTGACTGTCACGGGGTGGGTTGCCCCGTCGACTGGTATTGTCACGAGGAGGGTTATTGTCACGCCGATTGTTAGAATCTTGGTGTGATGTGACAGTGGCGGCTACCATGGGGGTAGGAGAAAGTGTGTCACGAGCCGCGATCCGACGAGCCTCGGATTGTAATCGTTCAATGGCTTCTTCCCATGGGGGAAGAAATTGATTAAGTATTGAGGCAGCTGCATCGTATTCACGGGGTAGTCCGCGAACCAGGTAAAGGATTCGTTGGGTGTTGTTAATCGGACAATCGACCGCGGTGAGTTGATCAGAGAGTTCACGGATACGCTGACAGTAAGCTTCACGATCCGGCATGGCGGAGAGGGTCAAGTTGGTGAGTTCATGTTGTAATGCCGCGGCTCACGGACCTTTGTTATTCAGGAACAAAGTCTTGACTCATTCCCAGGCTTCATATGCTGTTGACTCGTCTTCAAGAACACGAACTAGCAGGTCGTGTTTGAGAGTTCCATAAATCCACTGTAAAACAACCGCATCAATTTTCTTCCAAGAAGAATAATCAGTCGACGTTTTCTCGGGTGCCGGCGAACCGTCGATGTGGTTTAGCACATCGTACCCGATGGCATGAAGCTTGAAAAGTTTGACCCATGTAGGGTATGTGACTTCGGTACCATCAAGAGGAGGAACCTTGTGTTGGATGTTCGTGACGGTGTAAACGGGGTGAAGGGGCTGTGGTTTGGGATCAGATTCGTCTTCCATGATGGTGAGAAAGTGGCTGGAAAAGAGTGAAGGAAGGATGGAGGCGTGATCGAGATCAGGCCGTGGGGTATGATACCATGTAAAATAACATAATTCCTTGATTTCATTGAATATTGTACAAACTATAAATATACAAACTGATGAGTGAAATCAGGAGAATACTTTGGAAAGACAATCAAACATAAACTAACAAATATTCACAAAATAATTATGATATAAGTGCCAAAAATAGCCGTAGATATTTTCGGCTTAACAAGAACCATATGTCTAGGGGATGACTATGTCTAAGTGCTGATAGTATATGCAAAAACTAATATCTAAGCGAAATTTATCGAAGACTCCTGTTGAAAGCGAAAAATATTGTTATCCTTGAGAAACCCTAAAACTCAATTATGATATTACTATAATTGACATTCCGATGCCTGCTTTAAATCAAGATTGTTAGTTTATCGATCTATAGGGTTTGATTATCAACACTACTAGAAAACAGAATAATTTGCGACAGCAATTTTTGTAGCAAACTTGTGGCAAATAGCCTATACCCACAATCTTCCGACAAAATACGTTTGAGGAAAAAAAAGCCGTGGCAAATCAAGTTTCCGGCAAATTTGCTACAACTTTTGCTGCAGATTTACGACAATTGTTAGTTGTCGCTAATGGTGCGACAATTTTGCCACAATAATTTTTCCTGCAAGTTAACGACAAGTTTGTCACTGTTTTATTAAAAATGGTTTAAATTATTCTTATTAATAATAACATTAACAAAACTAATTAATCAATAATGACAAAAGCTAAAATTTCAATTATGACAAAATTGGCACAGTGTTAATTATACTTGCTACAAAATTGCCACAAAACCTTAAAAAATTTTGCTACAAACTTGCTGAAAAATCTTCTGAAACATTGCTACAAACTTGCTACAAAATGTTAAAAAACATTGCTACAAACTTGCTACAAAACGTTAAAAAACAATGCTACAAACTTGCTACAAAACCCTTAGGGTATGTTTGGTTAGAGGTAATGGAATGAAGGGGGAATGGAATAGGAGAAGGAATGGAATGGACAAGAGAATGAAATGGATCATTACCATTCTTTTGTCTTGTTTGGTTAACTTATGGGAACGAAATGAATTATTACTTTATTTTGTTTGGTATACAAAAAAATTGTAGGAATGGAATACAAATAATAAAAACACTCCTCTAAAAATATTTTTTTTACAAAAAAAAAACTTGCAATGGCGATGTTGGTGGTAGCTCCGGCGACGAAAATGGTGGTGTCGGTGGCGATGGTGGTGGTGAGCGGTGGTTGTGGTGGGGTGGCGGTGGTAGCATTAGTAGTGATGGCGATGGTAGGGCTGCGACGACGGTGGTGGCGGCGGCAGTGGCGGTGACGGAGGTGGTGGCAACGACGATGGTGGCGGTCAGGTGGTGGTGACAGCAATGGTAGTGGTGGTGGTCGTTGTTAGGTGGTGGTATTGTTGAGAAAGTATGATGAAGGGGGAATGGAATGAAAAAATAGAAGAGAGGTGAGAATGAATGGTTTTGATGGAATGAGATTCCATGTGTAATGAATGATTCCATTCCATTAAGCAACCAAACACCACTTTTTCCATTCCCATGTAAATGAATCATTACATTCCCACTATCATTCCTGTATACCAAACGCTACCCTAAAGTTTCCATACATAGATCTTAACAAAAAAAACAAAAAAAGAACTTTAAAATAGTTTCTTGCCTTTACTTGGGCCTAACACACTTCTGAACAAATTGATGGTGCTTAAGGTTTTTGTTGATGATTCCACCTGTCGATCTTCACGAAATACGATTCTTTACACGATGATCTCGGATGATGTGCTCAAATCTCGAAATCGAGCTCAAAAGTTCAAACCCAATTTCTCTCTCTCTCTAGCTTTCACTGTCTAAGATTTTTTTGGAAGAGAAGGAAATAAAGATGGTGAAATAAGTGTTTCTGACTAGGGATGAGATCGGTACCATATTCGTACATGTATACGAAAGTACCCATACCGAAAATCAGTAAATCTGGGTACTTTAAGTATGATACTCGCTTTGGTGCCTCTTTTTTCTTCTTTTAAGAAAGTCTTCACTAAACTTGGTATCGATATTAGTACAGTATCGCAATCTATTATCTATAATACCAATACCAAAACCGTAACACCACAACCAAAACATAATACAAAAATTAAAAATGACACAAATCAACCATAATATAATATTCATTCATGGTGACTGTTACTAGTTGTTAATTGGAAGAAGAAGAAGAGAACTAGGATTTGATTGGTTTGACTAGAACTGTTTGTACTTAGGGGGTGTTTGGGATTCCATATTTTACCTCCATATGACTTCTCATTAAGTTAATAAGTTACAAAAATGTAACTCATTAAATTTTCCCACTCATATTAAAAGCAATCCCAAACACCCCCTTAATATTTTGATTATCAATGGTTTTGAAAAGCTTGCTTGAAGCCTTGAGGATATCTCAATAAAAACACGGTTAGAGTTATGAGTTTTGGATATCACAATAAAAACCCCTACATATTCCTAATGGGTACCGAATACTTGTGCTACCTATACATGTACTCGTACCTATGCCCGAAAGTATCCGTACATAAAATCAATAAATCTGGATACATGTATCCGTACTGAATAGACAGGTACGGGTACAAGTACAGGTACAGGTACAGGTACAGGTACGAGTACATATAGAACGAGTAAGGGTACATATACGAGTATTCGGGAAAAAAATCTTATCCTATTTCTGGCTCTCTTCCTTTCTTTGAATGTTTACACTAGCACCCCTCTTGATACTTTGTTTAAATTGTTTAGTCCATAAACTTTAATACATAAAATCTAATAAACCCATTTAAGAACTAGTTCATAATATTGTATAAAATAAAGGTGACAATATTAATAATACAACATTATTTTTATAATTAGAAACTTTGAGATGTTACAATTTAGTTTATTATTATTACTAGCTTTTATCCTCGTATTACGGGGTTTCTAATATTTATATATTTTTTGGGTTTTAATTTTAATATATTTAGGGATTGATGATAAAAGGGTTTCACAAATAAATGAGATATTATAACTCGTTTAAAAGTTATCTGGGTTTGGTGAGACTCATAGCCCGCGTATTTTTTCACTATAAAATTGTTTCTTAGTTATAAATAGTATCCTTTGAAAAAAAAAAGGATATAATATTCGGTGTATCCTTATTTTATAAGATTTTCATATCAAATATTTGGTGAGATTAATTTTTGCATAATGAGATGTTATAACCAAGGTTGCAAAAGTCGCTAGGCGAACCCTAATCGGCCAGCTAGGAGTTGGGTGTACTCGGAGTACTCGGACATGATAGATATAGAGAAAATTATTTTTTGGATATTATATATATGTGAAATATAATAAACTTAATAATATTTATAACAAAATATGTGAATATAATAATATTTTTAAAAAATTGCTAGTCATTAATGAAAAAAAATTGTTCTTTAATATTATAGAAATACGAATTGTATTTTATTTTATTTTTTAAAGTCAAAATCAGCCCAAGTTCACCGATTAGATGCGATTCTGGCTATGGTTGATCACCTTTGATCGATTCTTAATAATTAGGTGAAGTTAAAGAAACTCGCCTCGGCGACATTTCTTGTAGCGAGTACTCGGGGAGTACTCGGCTTTGTACCTACTTTTACGACATTGGTTATAACATACTTAAGGGCTATCTGAGTTTGGTTATAAGACCATACCCGTGAATTCAGGTCAAATGCATGAGAATGCTCAATTTACAAATAAAGCAATCTGGCTTGAGAGGAGATGTGGAGCAACCAGAGAGCTTTTAAAGGTTTCATTTATGTATAATAAAGATTTAAGATTATTATTATTATTATTATTATTATTATTATTATTATTATTATTATTACAACTCGTTTGACTTATTTTTGGATAAATAGATTACACTTGTGAGTTATGATCTTAAATGCGTACATGTTAAGAGTTAAAATCTAATAATATATATAAACGAAAACCCTAAAATCTCATGTGTCGCGATGTGGTCGCTTTCTTCTTTTGTGGAAGCCACCAGATTGTTAGATTTTTAGATGGAGGTCTCTCATTGATTAAACCCAAATTCATAGGTATGGGTCTTATCAAAACCAGATAGCTCTTAAACGGGTTATAACATCTCAATAAATTAAAATTAATCTTACCAATTATTTGATATGAAAATCCTATAAAATAGGGATATACTAAAATTTAATATCTAATTTAAAAAGAAAAAGATATTATTTATAATTAATAAACAATTTTATAGTAAAAAACATAAGCGGGTCATGGGTCACCAAATCCGATATAGTTTTTAAACGGGTTGTAATATTTGATATGAAAATCCTATAAAATAGGCATATACTAAAAATTAATATCCTTTTTATTTAAAAACAAAAGATATTATTTATAATTAAGAAACAATTTTATAATAAAGAAAATAAACGGGTAATGGGTATCATCAAACCCAGATAGCTTTTAAACCGGATTATAACATATCATTTATTTCTGAAACCATTTTATTATCAAACCTCAAGTATATTAATTATTAACTTTTTTACAATAAATAAAATTAAAATCCAGATATACATATATAAATATTAAAAACGAATAATATAAAACAACCCCTGTAATACGGGGGATAAAATCTAGTGAACAATAATTTAAACAGACCCTTAATTTCTTTCGATTCCTATGCTGTACGTGTGTTTGCTGCATTAATGTTAAACTTTGAGTTATTTAAAAAGCATTTATTAAATTTGTGTAATGCACATGTTTTTAATTTTTTATGTATTAATAATAAAGTGAAATGTAATAGTTATAAGTTATAACTGGATGGTTAAAAAATAAAAGGAAAAATATTGTAATGAGTTGTTTAAAAGCAAGAAAAAAACTATATTTGATTATAATGGAAGAAAATAATTATAGAAAAATCATTATTATTTTAGTATATATTATTTTAACAACACTGTTTCAATAAATATTTTTTTTTCAACACATTTTTTAATGAAAAAGTTTTCAAATAATTTATTAATGTTGATGTAGGTTGATGCAATGTTGTAAAACTCTCGAGTAGGCGGCCGAGTACTCCCTGATTACTTCCCGTCTAAATCGAGTACTCCCTGCCTCGGTCGAGTATTCTTTAGGTATTTTCCGAGTAATCCCCGACTACTCCCGAGTACTCACAACTCCCTAGTCGACCGTCTAGGACCGCCTAACGACTTTTACAACATTGGGTTGATGTAGGTTATGTTTACTAGTTCACATTTAAGATTTTCTTACTAAGTTCCCATAAATACAAATATTGATGGATTATAATTGTTGCAGACTGTCGAAACTTCATTGGTAATTCTTTGATACTCATGGGTGAAATTGGTGGTAACGATTACAATATTCCATTATCTTTAGGAAAGCACATTGATGAGATCCAACCATATGTTCCGCTTGTTATTGATACCATCATCTCGGCTGTCAATGTAAGAAGCTATTTAAATAACACTTAATGCGAGATATATTTATCACCACCTAAAATCATGTCATATTAATCACCATCTAAAATCATGTCACACTTAATGTGAGATATCACCACCTAAAATCATGTCACATAAAGTTGATGTTTCCTTAGAGGTAAACCAAATTATGGTCTCATCTATATCACCACCTAAAATCATGTCACATAAAGTTGATGTTTCCTTAGAGGTAAACCAAATTATGGTCCCTTAATGTACAGCTCTAGCTCCGCCGCCCCTTCGCAGTTGTAATTTTCAATGGTTCAAATATTACAGGAGTTGATCGAGATGGGGGCTCGAACTCTAGTTGTTCCGGGAAACTTTCCTATTGGATGTTTTCCCTCGCATTTGACAGTAGGCGAGCCAGGTGTGTATGGAGAGCATGATCCCATAACCGGTTGTCTCACCAAGTTAAATCAGTTTAGTGAATATCACAATAAAATGCTACAAACAAAACTAAATCAAATTCGAGAGCTTAATCCTAATGTCAACCTCATATACGCCGACTACTACAATGCTGCCATGCAAATTTACATTTCTTTAGATGAATATGGTATGTAACATATTATAAACTTGAAATAATGTATACACCCAAAATCTAGCTTTGAAATACCATCTTCTTGCAGGATTCACTAACGGGGCTTTGAAGGCGTGTTGTGGAAGCGAAGGTCCGTATAATTTCAATGCTTCGGCGACGTGTGGAAATGTATCTACGATTTTGTGTGATGAACCAGATACATATGTTAGTTGGGACGGAATACACTTAACTGAAGCAGCATACAAAGTGATATTCAAGAGCCTATTTCAAGGACCATACACAACACCGGAGTTTTATTCCGTGTGTCCTATGATATCAACATCACAAGCGACGGCCAGGTTATCAAGTTATATATAAGAAAAGGGTGTTAGAAAAAAAAATTTATATCTTTAGTAAGTGATTAGCATTCATGTGTAATTTACTATGTGTTTAGAATTTGATGTATTTTTAACATTGTGTACTCAATATAACTAATGTGATCATATATATATATAATTATATAATTATATATATATATATAATAACATATGTGTAATGATTTGATTAATTTACTTTTAGGTAACTTCACGTTATACAAAGCCTTCGAATATGGACTTGCATTTTCTTACATTTTCAACGCGTACAGTACGTCCAACTGTGATGTAACTAGCAGCATACAACCAGTTGTTCGGTATATAAACAGTACTATCGGTTGGGTTTCAGTAGTGATCAGTTAAAATTTCGTTTATTAAATCCGGTTCAATAAACGTGACAAATAATAATTAATTACATTAATTAATATACGCAGCAGAAAATATATGTTAATCAGCACCAAAAACAAAACCCGACAGGATCCGGTTACAGACAATACGAGTACGAGTCAAAAACATTAAATATATAATTATAAATTAACAATATATTTAAGTTTACCTCGGTTAAAAAATAACCGGTTGAGACACCAAAGGCTAACAAATCGAGCTAGGTGACACAACGAGATCAACGACCAACGGTGGTGGTGCACGACGGCAACGGCAGCGGTGGTAGTGTATGGACAGTGGCGGTCCGCGGTGGCAGGCGGCGGACAGGCGGCGGACAGGCAGCGGCAGGCGGTGGCGGACATGCGGAGATGGCTGGTCAGGCGCCGGCGGTGAAGCAGGTGGCCGGCTGTTGGATGGAGGAAGGATGAGATGGACTTGTTAGGATTAGTTGTCAGGTTATTAAACCATCATATATTTATGTAGTCTCCTATTAGGTTTAACTAATCTCATTAGTTATAAACCTAATGGGCCAACAAGTCCAATTCTTACTCCAAAGCCCGCTCCATGTAATTTTTATCTCGTTAAAGTGTCTAACCCGGTTAACTAACTTAAGCGGGTTAATTGTTCGTTACCTCACGGTGTAACTCTCATGGGTCATAACCCGGTTGGCCATATTGACTTACACGAACCGGTCCATAATTCCAACAGTCTCCCACTTGGACGGTTTCTGGTTAAGTTACTCAATACTGACAGCCAGCGGTGCTCTAGCTACACATAGCTGCCCCCAACAGGTTATAACATTTTAAATTCATTAACCAAAATAATCTTGGAATACACTATTGCAAGATAACGAATTTATGGTAATCGTTGTCATCTATCCTTTCTGTATAAGACATCAATTGAACAATGAGGCATGGTCAGTGTTCAATCTCATATGGCGTTCAATCATTATAGTTCTCGATCTAGAGTCAAAGTGGTCCAATCAAACACACGATTAGTTTGGGTGAGGCCTCAAACTTTACCAGTTTGAATCAACGAGGACGCCAAGATGTCTAACTGTTACATATCATGTAAGAGTACAGAATCCCATCTTGATTACATACAACTCCCACTGAACTTCAGATTATTTCCAACCAATGCCTTTATAACTGGCAGTTACGCAACAGCGGTTGACACTGATCAAAGAATAGCCTTTAGTAAACGAAAGTTCTAATATGTATCTCAGGTCTAAGGATACTAAATGAGTATACCAGTATCAAAACATCTTATGACTAAGATCCATGAAGATGATTTGATGCGAGTTACATCCAACGTCATTCATAATGAGGTCTGTGAGTTTGGAAGTCAACTCCTTGAGTCCAAAGTCAGAATAGTCTTAATTTAGAGTCGTTCCCACGAGTCTGACCGACTACGGTTAATTTAGAATACAATATTCATGGATTAAACGTATTAAAATGAACACAGTTATATCATTCAACATTTGCATTTAACCATTAAATCAAAAGAGAACTTAAAGTATAACTGTTTGAAATGTTCACACATCCAAATACTAAATCAAAATAAACTACTAGCTAATCTAAGACCGATAGCATCTTTGTGATGATCATGCTTGTCCTGAGTCATCGGTTTAGTGAACGGGTCAGCTAGGTTTTGATCTGTGTCTTCTTGCTTATTATGATGTCTCCTCGTTCCAGTTATCTCGTATATAGTGGAACTTACTTAGAATGTGCTTGGCCCTGTGATGAGATCTGAGCTCTTTGGCTTGAGCAATGGCTCTTGTGTTATTACGGATTACGTCGATCGGTTTCCGAAAGCTTGGAACCAGATCGAGGTGGGCTATGAATTTCATCATCCAAGCAGATTGTGAGCGAGAATTATCTCGGTCAGTCTGGAAGCTAGCATCAGTGTAACACCTTACAGTGAGCTCTTCTTCCACTCCTCCAAACACCAAGAACATGTCTTTCGTCCTTTTCAGGTACCTCAGAATGTTCTTCACAGCAGTCCAGTGGGCAATGCTAGGGTTATGCTGAAAACGACTAGTCATGCCCAGTGCATACGAGACGTCAGGTCTAGTACATAACATAACATACATGATAGAACCAATCGCTGAAGCATATGGAATTGCTTGCATGTGCTTAGTTTCAATGTCCGTTTCCAGAGATTGCGATTTGTTCAACACAGTTCCTTTAGCCATGGGGGAGAGCTCCTTTCTTTGAGTTATCCATAGATAAGCGTGCCATTACTTTGTCTATGTATGTACTTTGACTCAGCCCTAGAAGCCGCTTAGACCTATCTCGGTAGATCTTAATTCCTAGAATATAAGTAGCTTCACCAAGATCTTTCATTGCGAAACAAGAGCCCAACCAGTTCTTAACTTCCTTAAGCATAGTGTAAGGCCCCGTTACCGGTAGCCCTACTTTCGTGTTGGATTTACTCATAAACACAGTTCTAAATATCAGAGTTAATTAAAAACTTTACGCGGAATATAAAACTTTCATAAAACATTACATATCGATTCATAATCATGTCTTAAAACATTCCTCTTGTCTTTCAAAATCAAAACATAACTTATAAAACATATCAGATCTTCAGATGCCAGGCTTTAGTCTTCTGCCATGTGTCCTCCACTCAAGCCAGCTGTCTCAACCTACTCACCTGCGTGCATACTAAAAGTCAGCTACGCTGAGTGAGTTCTAGTTAATCATACAATACCATACAATACCTTATTACATACATACGTACTTAACCTCATAACTTTCTTTCATACACACATAAGTACTCATACCTTCATTCTTACTTACATACTTTCTTTCTTACTTACATACTTTCTTTACATTCATGATCATACGTTTTAAAGAGCCTTTCGCCCTATAACCTCACAGATATTATAAGGGTCTGGTCCCTAACATCACAGATATTATAAGGGTCTGGTCCCTAACATCACAGATATTATGAAGGGTCTGGTCCCTATCCTCACAGATATTGTAAGGGTCTGGTCCCTAACATCACAGATATTATAAGGGTCTGGTCCCTAACATCACAGATATTATAAGGGTCTGGTCCCTTGCTTTCGAATATTAGTAGGGTTCAGTTCCCTCTTCGTTACCATACAACCATGCATCATACCTCGAGTATTATTAGGGCTCGGTACCCTTTTCGTAACCATACAACCATACAACCGTCATTTCCTTCCTTTATTAACTTTATTACGTTCATACACATAAACATACATATCATACTTGCCATATTTATAACGTTACAACCTGACAGTACGTGCAATATCTGAAGATCGTTCACGAACCATCAAGCAATCATTCATACATATCACATATATCACATATGGCTTTATAACGTTACAACCTGACAGTACGTGCAATATCCGAAGATCGTTCACGAACCATCAAGCAATCATTCATACATATCACATATATCACATATGGCATACACTTATCACTTAGGATAAATGTATTAACAACACATCAAGTATGCACACAGCCCCGAAAACATAACAAGGAATGGGGCTAGAAACTCACCTGGATCCTGTTACGCTCGCCGTTGATCGTAATTCCTTTCTTTAACTGGGCTCGGCTAACTGTATAATATTTACACATATCAATTAACTACTACTACTCGTTTTGTATTTCTATCTATATATGACCCACAACGAACGGGGGTCCAGGGGCAGCGCCCCTGGCAGCGGGGTTCTAGGGGCGGCAGCCCCTAGCGGGGTCCAAGGGGCAGAGCCCCTGGCTGGGGTTAAGCTGCCAGGTCAGCTTGGAAAAATTTTATTTTCGATAACTGCCTTAACACATTTTCCATTAGGTTTTTAATTTATTTTCTAAACGAACTTCACTTCAGGCGAAGTTAAACCTCGGGCGAACTTGGCTTCAGGCGAAGTTAAACCTTAGGCGAACTTGGCTTCAGGCGAAGTTACACCTTAGGCGAACTTGGCTTCAGGCGAAGTTAAACCTTAGGCGAACTTGGCTTCAGGCGAAGTTAAACCTTAGGCGAACTTGGCTTCAGGCGAAGTTATCCTTAGGCGAACTTGGCTTCAGGCGAAGTTATCCTTAGGCGAACTTGGCTTCAGGCGAAGTTATCCTTACGCGAACTTGGCCCTAGGCGAAGTTATCCTTAGGCGAAGTTACGCTTGAAGGCGAAGTTACGCTTGAAGGCGAAGTTCATCAGGCGAACTTAATCTTGCAGGCGAAGTTATCGCGCTGCAGATCTGTTTGCCCATAACTCCTTCGTTTCTTAGCCAAATAACTCGATTTTGGTACCCACGGAATCGTATGATCGGCGCCTACAAATCCCAACCATCAAATCGGCCTAAAATCGACGTTTTAGGGGTCCGATTTGGGCAGTTTGGGTTCCGGGTCCGGTTAACCCATCCAATCCTAACCATTTTCAGTAATATTAACTTTGTTGGATTTGTTCTTACCTTACCAACTCAGATCTATCAACGAAATCTCGGGTCTCGGCTTCGAATCTTGATCGGTTAGAATGTGTCTGTTTTGAGGAGTGTGTGTGGAGTTTGGTGAGAAATGAGATATTTTGGGATTTTGGGGGTATTTATATCCCTGAAATCCCATTCTCATTTATCCTATCTCAATTAATCCAAGTCCATGACCCGCTCCTACTCGATATTAATAATTAAAACGCGAAATCACTAACATAACTTTCTTTATTCAACATTATAAATTTTAGGATGTTACAAGTCTTCCCCCCTTAAGGAGGTTTCGTCCCCGAAACCTAACTATTACATAAACAAACTAGGGTAAAACTTGCGCATCTCATCCTCGGCTTCCCAAGTAGCATCTGATCCCTTGCGGTGTTTCCATATTACTTTTACCAAAGGTAGTTTTGTGACGAAGCTGCTTCTCCTTGCGATCAACGATCTTTATCGGTTGCTCGATGTAGTTCAATTTGTTCATCAACCTCAATGTCCATTAATGGCACGTGAGACGTGTCATCAGCTAGACACTTCCTCAGATGAGAAACATGGAAGGTTGAATGAATTCCTTCTAACTCATCGGGTAAATCCAGCTTATAAGCTACTTCCCCCACACGATACAAAATTTTAAATGGTCCAATGTACCTCGGACTTAGCTTCCCTCTCTTTCTAAAACGGATAATTCCTTTCCAAGGCGAGACCTTAAGCATCACATAGTCGCCAACGTTAAACTCAATTGGTCGTCGTCGCTTATCTGCATAAGACTTTTGTCTGTCTTGAGCGGCTTTCATTCTTGCTTTGATATGATCGAACTTTGAAGACGTTTCTTGAACCACTTCTAGGCTTCCCATTTCTTTCTGACCAATCTCACCCCAACACACCGGGGTTCTACATCGTCGACCGTAAAGCATCTCAAACGGTGGCATACCAATGCTCGAATGGTAACTGTTGTTGTAGGAGAACTCTGCCAGATGCAGATGATCATCCCAACTTCCACCAAAATCTAAAACACAAGCACGTAGCATATCCTCAAGGGTTTGGATCGTCCTTTCGGACTGTCCATCGGTTTGAGGATGACACGCCGTACTGATGTTCAACCTCGTCCCCATAGCTTCATGAAATTTCTTCCAGAACCTCGAAGTAAACCGTGTGTCCCTATCAGACACGATCGATAACGGTACTCCATGCTTGGTTACCACTTCCTTGATGAACAAGCTTGCTAACATTTCTTACGAGATGGCCTCTCGTATGGGCAGAAAGTGAGCACTCTTGGTCAGACGGTCCACAATCACCCAGATGGTATCATGTTGCTTAGCTGTACGAGGTAGCTTAGTTATGAAATCCATGGTGATGTGTTCCCATTTCCACTCCGGTATCTCTAGCGGTTGCATCTTCCCATAAGGCTTTTGGTGCTCGGCCTTGACTTGTAAGCAAGTTAAGCACTTACTAACATAATCCACTACATCATTCTTCATTCCTGGCCACTAGTAATCTCTTTTCAAGTCTTGGTACATCTTTGTAGCTCCAGGATGGATTGAGTACCTTGACTTATGAGCTTCATCTAAGATTCGACTTCTAAGATCACCATGGCGTGGAATCCACATACGGTCAAATCTAGTTTTAACTCCATGAGTGTTTTCCATCAACTCATCTTGCTGGCCATAAATCCTTTCTTTCTTTACTAACCCTTCGTTTACTAACACCTCTGACTGCACTTTGATGATTTCTTCAAAAAGACTTGAGTTCATGATCAACTTATATGACTTCACGGTTGCAAGGACTTCCTCATTCTTACGACTTAGCGCATCAGCGACCACGTTAGCTTTACCGGGGTAATACTTAATCTCACAGTCGTAATCCTTTATCAATTCTAACCATCTTCTCTGCCTCATGTTCAATTCTTTTTGCTCGAAGAAGTACTTTAAACTCTTATGATCTGTATAGATAGTGCACTTAGTACCGTACAGGTAATGCCTCCATATCTTAAGAGCATGCACTACAGCTGCTAACTCCAAATCATGCGTCGGATAAGTACTCTCATGGACTTTCAACTGTCTAGACGCGTAGGCTATCACCTTCCCTCGTTGCATCAACACGCAACCTAACCCTTGATGCGAGGTATCAGCACAAACAACAAAATCCTCATCACCATCGGGTAAAGTAAGGATTGGAGCTTGCGTGAGTCTCTTCTTCAATTCTTCAAAGGCTTCCTCCTGAAACTTCCCCCAACTGAATACTATCGACTTTCGGGTCATACCGGTCAGCGGTGCGGCTATCTTGGAGAAACCTTCGATGAATCTCCTATAGTAGCAAGCTAACCCTAGGAAGCTTCCTATATCAGTCGGATTCTGCGGAGTTTTCCAATTCGTTATTGCTTCAATCTTAGCCGGGTCCACGGTTATCCCCTCCGGATTAATCACGTGACCTAAAAATTGCACTTCTCTTAACCAGAACGCGCACTTCGAAAACTTGGCATACAACTTCTCTTTCTTCAGAGTCTCCAGTACCTCTCTCAGATGCTCAGTATGTTCAGATTCGTTCTTTGAATAAATCAATATATCGTCAATGAAGACGATAACTGACTTATCCAACATCGGCCGACACACCCTATTTATCATGTCCATAAATGCTGCAGGAGCATTTGTTAAACCGAATGACATTACGAGGAACTCGTAGTGTCCATACCGCGTTCGGAACGCTGTCTTAGGGATGTCTACCTCTTTCACCTTCAGCTGATGGTAGCCTGATCTGAGATCTATTCGTGAGAACCAACTTGCACCTTGCAGTTGGTCAAACAGATCATCAATCCTTGGCAAAGGATATCTATTCTTTACCGTAAGCTTATTCAACTCACGATAGTCTATGCACATTCTCATACTTCCATCCTTCTTTTTCACAAACAAAACCGGTGCGCCCCACGGAGATACACTCGGTCTGATAAAACCCTTGTCGAGGAGTTCTTGCAGTTGGGACATCAATTCCTTCATCTCGGACGGTGCTAGACGGTAAGGCGCCTTCGCGACGGGCTGGGCTCCTGGTACTAGATCTATCTGAAATTCTATCTCTCGCTCAGGTGGCAACCCCGGAAGATCCTCAGGGAATACTTCTGGGTAGTCGCGCACAATAGGAACATTCTTCATTTCTTTTGTCTCGGCCGTAGCGTTGACAACATACGCCAGGTAGGCACCGCACCCTTGCCTTAACAAACCCTCGGCTTTTATCATCGAAATGACATTAAGCCCATAACTCTCCTTATCGCCATAAACCGTCACCGCACTACCATCCAATGACTTTAACCTTATCATCTTACTTTTACATACTATCTGAGCCTCAAACTCAGACAACCAATCCATACCCAAGAATACATCGAACCCTCCTAAGGCCATAACATACAAAGTAACAGGGAACTCATGTCCCTCTAACTCTATCTTACAATTCTTAACCATTTTTGTTATTTTCACCGAAGTGTCACTTGCGGTTTCTACTACAAAAGTTTCAGACACTCGGCAGCCTTTCATTTTAGCTAGTTTACTAAACGTCGTAGCTACAAAACTTCTATTCGCACCAGAATCAAATAATACAGAAGCGGAAACATCGTTCACTAGAAACGTACCTGTGACGACATCCGGAATCTGCCTGGCTTGTTCCTGGGTCAGCATGTAGGCTCTAGTTCTGGGCCTAGCTTGATCGGCATCCTTCTTTCCACTACCTCCAGCTACACCTTCAGTGCACTCCCTTGACATATGGCCTGTCTTGCCACATTTGTAACATGCTGGCTTCGCACTGCACTCATTGGCATAATGCCCTACCTTCCCGCACTTATAACAGGCATTCGACCCCATTCTGCATTCTCCACCATGAGCCTTTCCACATTTGAGACAAACATTAGAACTTTTACCCCACTTGCACTCACCACCATGCCTCTTTCCGCAGGTCTTACACGATCTCTTCTCCCACACTTTCTGTTTCTTATCCTTGGAGTTCCATAACTGAGTACCGGGTCGTTTAGCAGGAGTGACCCCTTTCTTCTCTTTCTCTTCGTCCCTTTCCACCCTATCATCCGCGGCCACGTCAGCATAGACCATTTCCGCGAGTCCAACAGTCGAATCAAAAGTAGCAGGTTGAATCGCCCTGACTAACATGCGGACCTTTTGTGGCAACCCCCTCACATAACATTTGATTCTCTTGACCTCAGTGTCAACCATGTCAGGCACCAACCTAGATAGTCGGTTGAACTCCGTGGTATACTCACTATGCGTCATCATACCGGCTTTTAAATTCTGGAACTTCATCTCCGTTCTTTCAACCTCGGCATCTGCACAAAACTTCTTCATTACCAACTCTTTCAAATCTTCCCACCTCATCGCTCTGATCTCATCCTTAGTCTTTCTCTGCTCCACACTTTCCCACCAATACATAGCTTCCTCCTCAAATGACTGTGTAGCATAACCCACAGCTTGGTCGGGACGGCATTCGCTAATGCGGATAATCTTGTCCATAGCGGTTACCCATTGAAGAGTAGCGATTGCGTCTCCTAAACCAGTCAGCTTAGGCGGGTCGCAACCTTTGAAGGACTTGTAGTTGCAACCGCCTCGGTCCCTCCTTCTGTCATCGACTTTCGCAGACCTTTCCTCGCTTGATTCACCCTTCTCCCCCTCATCATCATTCCTACTATGACCACCTGCCCCGTCCACAGTTCTTTCACGGCTTCCAGCAGGGCCTCCCGGAGTAATATTCTTTACAGCAGCGGCTACAGCTTGGACGATAGCTGCTTGAATGGCGGGATCCAGTTGAACCCCTTCGTTGTTGATCGGACCTCCTCCAGCTGCGCTTCCTTCATCTTCGGTGTGGGAAGCTTCTTCTACCGAAGGTTGCCGGACAAGACGAGGCCTGCCACGACGTCCAGTGCGACCCCCAGTTTCAACAAATTCTCCAGCTCCAGCCATTAGTATTCTAAAGGGGAAAACACAAACATCGTCACTCAAAGAACCGTTTAGTACAAGGATGGTAAGGCTAATAGGTAATAACAGTGGCCAGTTGTGATTAGCTGATCACGTTACTTTCCGTGTCCTATACACTTCCTTTTATGAGTCTATTTGTGCTGGTTCTACTTAAGTAGTTAGTCAAATCAACAATCAATTATTCCTATCCGTACCAATCTCATATCTTTTCTTTCTCATTAACATATATCATTTAATCATACCTTTCACCTTTACTGATCTTGCTTGAGCGACACATGGCATTCTTGAACTGGCATCTTTTTTCTTTTCTTACTTAAATCCCATTCTCTGTTCAAGTCTAAGCATGTAGGATGCTTAAATCTCTTGAACTTTGCTCTGATACCAACTTGTAAGGCCCCGTTACCGGTAGCCCTACTTTCGTGTTGGATTTACTCATAAACACAGTTCTAAATATCAGAGTTAATTAAAAACTTTACGCGGAATATAAAACTTTCATAAAACATTACATATCGATTCATAATCATGTCTTAAAACATTCCTCTTGTCTTTCAAAATCAAAACATAACTTATAAAACATATCAGATCTTCAGATGCCAGGCTTTAGTCTTCTGCCATGTGTCCTCCACTCAAGCCAGCTGTCTCAACCTACTCACCTGCGTGCATACTAAAAGTCAGCTACGCTGAGTGAGTTCTAGTTAATCATACAATACCATACAATACCTTATTACATACATACGTACTTAACCTCATAACTTTCTTTCATACACACATAAGTACTCATACCTTCATTCTTACTTACATACTTTCTTTCTTACTTACATACTTTCTTTACATTCATGATCATACGTTTTAAAGAGCCTTTCGCCCTATAACCTCACAGATATTATAAGGGTCTGGTCCCTAACATCACAGATATTATAAGGGTCTGGTCCCTAACATCACAGATATTATGAAGGGTCTGGTCCCTATCCTCACAGATATTGTAAGGGTCTGGTCCCTAACATCACAAATATTATAAGGGTCTGGTCCCTAACATCACAGATATTATAAGGGTCTGGTCCCTTGCTTTCGAATATTAGTAGGGTTCAGTTCCCTCTTCGTTACCATACAACCATGCATCATACCTCGAGTATTATTAGGGCTCGGTACCCTTTTCGTAACCATACAACCATACAACCGTCATTTCCTTCCTTTATTAACTTTATTACGTTCATACACATAAACATACATATCATACTTGCCATATTTATAACGTTACAACCTGACAGTACGTGCAATATCTGAAGATCGTTCACGAACCATCAAGCAATCATTCATACATATCACATATATCACATATGGCTTTATAACGTTACAACCTGACAGTACGTGCAATATCCGAAGATCGTTCACGAACCATCAAGCAATCATTCATACATATCACATATATCACATATGGCATACACTTATCACTTAGGATAAATGTATTAACAACACATCAAGTATGCACACAGCCCCGAAAACATAACAAGGAATGGGGCTAGAAACTCACCTGGATCCTGTTACGCTCGCCGTTGATCGTAATTCCTTTCTTTAACTGGGCTCGGCTAACTGTATAATATTTACACATATCAATTAACTACTACTACTCGTTTTGTATTTCTATCTATATATGACCCACAACGAACGGGGGTCCAGGGGCAGCGCCCCTGGCAGCGGGGTTCTAGGGGCGGCAGCCCCTAGCGGGGTCCAAGGGGCAGAGCCCCTGGCTGGGGTTAAGCTGCCAGGTCAGCTTGGAAAAATTTTATTTTCGATAACTGCCTTAACACATTTTCCATTAGGTTTTTAATTTATTTTCTAAACGAACTTCACTTCAGGCGAAGTTAAACCTCGGGCGAACTTGGCTTCAGGCGAAGTTAAACCTTAGGCGAACTTGGCTTCAGGCGAAGTTACACCTTAGGCGAACTTGGCTTCAGGCGAAGTTAAACCTTAGGCGAACTTGGCTTCAGGCGAAGTTAAACCTTAGGCGAACTTGGCTTCAGGCGAAGTTATCCTTAGGCGAACTTGGCTTCAGGCGAAGTTATCCTTAGGCGAACTTGGCTTCAGGCGAAGTTATCCTTAGGCGAACTTGGCCCTAGGCGAAGTTATCCTTAGGCGAAGTTACGCTTGAAGGCGAAGTTACGCTTGAAGGCGAAGTTCATCAGGCGAACTTAATCTTGCAGGCGAAGTTATCGCGCTGCAGATCTGTTTGCCCATAACTCCTTCGTTTCTTAGCCAAATAACTCGATTTTGGTACCCACGGAATCGTATGATCGGCGCCTACAAATCCCAACCATCAAATCGGCCTAAAATCGACGTTTTAGGGGTCCGATTTGGGCAGTTTGGGTTCCGGGTCCGGTTAACCCATCCAATCCTAACCATTTTCAGTAATATTAACTTTGTTGGATTTGTTCTTACCTTACCAACTCAGATCTATCAACGAAATCTCGGGTCTCGGCTTCGAATCTTGATCGGTTAGAATGTGTCTGTTTTGAGGAGTGTGTGTGGAGTTTGGTGAGAAATGAGATATTTTGGGATTTTGGGGGTATTTATATCCCTGAAATCCCATTCTCATTTATCCTATCTCAATTAATCCAAGACCATGACCCGCTCCTACTCGATATTAATAATTAAAACGCGAAATCACTAACATAACTTTCTTTATTCAACATTATAAATTTTAGGATGTTACACATAGGGATGTTGTTTCCAATGATCAATATATCATCCACATACAGGATGAGGAATGATATAGTGCTCCGACTAGCCTTTTTGTAAACACAAGGCTAATCTTCATTTTTGGTAAAACCAAACTCTTTGATTTTCTGATCAAATGAAGATTCCAACTGCGAGATGCCTGTTTAAGACCATAAATGGACTTATTCAGTTTGCACATCCTGTTAGAATATTTAGGATCGACAAAACATTTAGGCTGAACCATTCAGAAATATGTCCATTAAGAAAAGCAGTTTTGACATCCATTTGCCATATCTCGTAGTCATAGTACGTGGCTATGGCAAGTAATATCCTTATCGACTTAGTCATAGCAACGGGCGAGAAGGTTTCATCATAGTCAATACCTTGAGTTTGAGTAAAACCTTTCGCGACTAGTCGTGCTTTATAAGTTTGCACATTTCCATGCATGTCGGTTTTCTTCTTGAAAATCCACTTGCTCCCTACTGCACGACACTCGGAGGGTAGCTCAACCAAGTTCCAGACTTGATTTTCACGCATAGATTGCATCTCGGCGTTCATGGCATCTTGCCATTTCTCATATTCCGGATCTAAGATAGCATATTTGTAATTAGTAGGTTCGTCACTTGACTCGGCTACTAAGAGGACCTCGGGACCATCTAGATGCCATAGGTATCTAGAGTTTGGTACGCAAGTCCTATTACTTCTTCGAACGCTTGTGTTCATGTCCGATGTATCAGCAACAACAACTTGTTGATCAGACGTTCCAACTTCCTCAGCAGTAGTTTGTAGTTCTTGAATTTCTTCAAGATCGACAATATTATCTCCAGTTCCTCGATTGAGAATTTCCTTCTCGAGAAAGTGGCCCTTCCTTTTGATAGAAATCACATTTGTATCAGGATGGAAGAAATAATGTCTGCTTTGGTTATAGTATCCGACGAAAACAACTTTTATGTCGCGAGGATCGAGCTTATCGTCAGAATCACTAGTGACATAAGCATCACATCCCCATACTCTAAGGAAAGACAAATTGGGTTTTCGCCCATGCCATATCTCATATGGGGTTTTGTTTACCTTTTTAGTTGGAACCAGATTGACAATACGGGCGGCGGTCAAAAGGGCAAAGCTCCAAAAGGAGTTAGGCAAGTTACTTCTACACATCATTGATCAGACCATGTTTAGCAAGGTTCGATTTCTCCTCTCGCTTACGCCATTGTGTTGGGGTGTGCTGGGTGGAGTGAGCTGTGAAACAATTCCACGCTCTTTCAGATGATGTATGAATTCTGAGCTGAGATATTCTCCACCTCGATCTGATCGAAGCATTTTAATAGTTTTCCCGAGTTGGTTTTCCACTTCGTTTTGAAACTCTTTGAACTTTTCAAAGGTTTCATGCTTGTGTTTCATGAGATACACATAGGCATACAAACTGTAATCGTCAATAAAAGAAACGAAGTATCTTTCATGATTCCTAGACATGGTTCTGAAGGGACCGCATACATCAGTATGTATGATTCCCAGCAGATCCTTTGCTCGTTCTGTCACACCCCGACTAGCACAATGCGGAAGCGTAAAACGGGAATGTAACAAACACCTCTGGTATCAACACATTGTTTATAAAGAAACATCACAAACTAATTTACAATATATTACAACTCATTGTTCTATCATTGTTTCACAGTCTAGGTGATATAAACAAAACTGGTTCGTTAACTATACGTTCTTACTACTAACGTCTTTGCTTCTATTCACATAGCATCAACCACACATCTTGAGCAAGTAACAGATCACCAAATCATTCCGATTTAGGTATACCTGAAAAGTAGTTTAAAATGGGTCAACTACTAGAGTTGGTGAGTTTCACGAGTTTCAAGAAAACAGTAATGAGTATTCACAAGTCAACACTTGTAATCATGAAATAAGTATGTATGTATGTATGAATGTAAATGATGTAATTATGCTAAGCTACAGTGAAGCCTTGACTGTATGTGCTGCGTGCATCCATTTCCCATGCTCAATCAACCACTGTGGCCCCTTTCCGCCCACAACATGCCGCGGTAGCTATGTCTAACACTACATAGCCTGTTTTTATAAATATGGTCATGTGCAAACGGCGCTATATGACACGGCAACCAGGCCGATTCCGTTTGGGTTTGTCAAACCAATAGTACTATTCACAAGCCATCGGCTCGAAGTTAATCACTGTGATCATGGGGACTTTCGTGTGTTAGCACTTAGATAATTCACATCAATACATGTTTCAGGTATGTATATGTAATCAAACATGCTTTTCACCCCCAAAAGTTCGTAAAACTGTTTAAAGAGTGGGGTCATGAAACTCACGATTTAGTAGATAATCAGTACTGTATCAGCTCGTGGTTTATTCGGTCCGCTATCAGTAGTTCCTATAATCAATATTATAATAATATTAATATTTTAATATTATTATAATCTTAATACTAAACTGGGCTGTATAACTAATCTGGGTGTAGCTGGAACGCCCAGAAAGTGGCAATAGGTTAGGTTGTGATGTTGTTCAATGTCTAATACTTTGAACTGAACTTGGCTCAGATTCCCGTTTTCCCAGCTGGGCCAAGTTGTTCGTTTACGCGTTCACAAAACAGTTATGGGAAAATAAGCTTGGGTAAATGTATTGGTTAATAAAATGATTAAGTTATAAAGAAGGATCACATACTGGGGTCCTGGATTAGCCACGGGGCCGTTTCCGTTTATTCTGTTTGATTTGAGAAGAAACGCGCACAATCCACCTGGATTGTCCATGTTTCTCATAGAAAAGTTTGTTTATACCTAATTAGTCCAAAAATATGATTTTTGATTACTCTTGGTGTTTTGATATTTCCGCAGATTTGCTAGTCGCAAACTTGCCGGTATTTATAAAAAGTGAATTTGTTTAATCTTTAAATTAGCATAATTAATTAACCGTTAATCATTAAATTATGAAAATTTAGCCACTTATCAATTAAAATATGTAGATTTTTATAAAAATATTTCTGGAATTATTTACTGATTTATTAATTTATAAAAATTCATTTTATCAGCTATATTTCGCCTGAAAATCGTCCGTTTACCCCAAACAATTTCCAAAAATTCCACAAAAATTTCTGAATGCTCAAATCACGTCCCAAATCAACCTATATCAATTCCAGAATGTTTAAAGCTCGTGCGATATTATTTTCGGCCCAAATTCGGCTATAAAAATTCACACAAACGCATATAAACAAAACACCTTTAAACTTCTCCAAATGATCCCAAAACTCATATGTGATCAAAATACATCAAATCTGAATTCCCAGAAAAATTTCATAATTTTTCAAGTATGTTAGCTATTTTTCCCAAGTAAATGTCCCAATTCGGTAATAAATTCGCCAAATATTCTCGGATGGTCGAAAAATTACCAAATTTAAAAAGGGACTCATTAACATGGTCCCTGATGTCCCTGAAAAATTTCAAGGCCTAATAATATGCACATCACAACCTTAACCTAAATAGCCCGTAAGCGAGTGTTTCGGCATTACCTTAGCGGGTTTGGCTCGTTTCCGACTTTCTAATCAAGTTTTCAGGTTCTTGTGCTTCTATGCAAGCTAGATACAAGTCCTATATCACAAACCAAGCAATTTTTCATCAACATAACAGCCCTTAACTTAGGGTTTCGGCTAGTGCACAAAAACGAACTTTTGAACCATAAAAACGCCGTTTCAACCCTTTAATCCGTGTTTATGGCCAAAAAAACTATTATACTAGGTTCCTCACCATGTGTATGATCAAAACATGTTTATGGGCCATTTTTGGGATTTTTACATGGTTAGGAATGATTTTTAGTAATCAAGACATGTTTTTATGGTATTAATCAAGGTTAAACAAGTACAAAAGCTACTTATTTAAGCTCCTTACCTTAAGGTTTGAAGGATTTCTGGAAAATCAGGTTTAGAGCTGCTTGGACCTCAACTTCTTATCAACTAAAATGAATAATCAAGCTTGTGGAATAAGTTTTATAAAAAGTGGGGGTGGGGTGGCGGCTACGGCCGGGATTCCTTATGGGCCCATGTTGGGCTGTTTTGGCCCAATGATCTGGTTTCTCAAGCCCAAATACGAAAAGCTCAGTCCAAATTTAGTTCGGGTTCGGTTTTTGGCGCGAAAAACTTATCGGGTGCGTTAAAAAGTGCGAAAACGAGTGTTTTTCGGCTAGTTTTGTGTAAAATTATAAAAACATACTATATGTTTGTAAAAATCAAAAATATTTTCACGAATCGCTTAAAACATTTCAAATAAGTGTTTGGTAAGTCTTTTTCGGCTTAACGGATGATACAATGCTTGGTTTGTAATTATCTTTCGCGTTTAAATCTATAGCGGGTAGTTAAACGAGCATGTTTTCGTTTAACTTGTTTGCTATCAAACTAAGGCTATATTACTAATATTTTAGCTTGTATAGATCGTATATCACTTATAGATGGCCCCCCCGAGATATCTGGGTCATAACCCGACCCGTTCGATTAATCGTTCGTTTGTTACGTAAAAGGCGTTGATTTGCTTAATCGGTAAATACGTACTGAGGTGTACCTTGTTTTGGCTCAAATGTCACATTCTCCCCTCGTTAGAAAATTTCTTCCCCGAAATTTGATTATTCAACTTTGTCTTTGTTTGGAAACAGGTGCGGGTATTTCTTTTTGAATTCGGATTTCCGCTCCCACGTGAATTCGGGTCCCCTTTGTGAATTCCATCGAACTTTGACTCGAGAGATTTTGTTGTGTCTTAATTGTTTTATTTTTCCCTCTAATATTTCCACCGGTTCTTCAACGAAATTTAGTTTTTCGTTTATGTTTAAGTCTTTTAATGGCACGATTTCGGTTTCGTCATTAAGACACTTTTTCAAGTTCGAAACATGAAAGACATTGGGAATAGAACTCAACTCCACATGAAGTTTCAGTCAGTAAGCTACCGGACCTATCTTAGAAATGACTTCATATGGTCCAATGTATCGCGGAGCTAGTTTACCGGTTTTTCCGAATCGAATGACGCCTTCCCACGGGGATACTTTCAGAAAAACTTTTTCGCCTATTTCAAAGGATAACGGCTTTCTACGAACATCAGCGTAGCTTTTCTGTCGATATCGGGCGGTTTTCAATTTGCTTGTGATTTTACGGATTTTATCGGTGGTTTCTTGAATCAAGTCAGATCGTGTAATTTGGGTATCTCCCACCTCAGTCCAACACAAGGGTGATCTACATTTCTGCCCGTACAGCGCTTCATATGGTGCCGCTTGAATGCTACTGTGATAGCTATTTTTGTACGGAAATTCAACCAGTGGGAGATGTTGATCCCAATTCACACCGAAGTCTAGTACACAAGCGCGAAGCAAATCTTCTAAGGTTTGAATGGTTCGCTCAGATTGACCGTCGGTTTGGGGATGGTAGGCGGTACTTAGGTCAATTCGGGTTCCCAAAGCTTCTTGTACGACTTGCCAAAAACAAGAGGTGAAATGGCTATCACGATCAGAGATAATTGAAACGGGTACGCCGTGTCGGGATACGACTTCATCTATGTAAATGTGAGCAAGTTTTTCGGTTGTGTAAGTGGTTCGGATTGGAAGGAAGTGTGCGGACTTGGTTAATCTGTGACAATCGTCAATTTCAGGTTAACTCAACTCCGTCAATTCAAACTTAAAGATCATTGAATCTATAACGCACACCTCATTACATTTAAACTAGGGTTTAAATGACGCTTGACACTTACTACATGTGTAGTCTTTCGGAAATTGCACCGAAACGCAAACGAGTTGACGCAAACAATTGGTGAATAAACGAAAAACGTCAAAACAATAATTATGTGATAATTATGTGTTAGACATATGTGATACTTAATTATATTATGTGTGATGCTAGACAAGAAACAAGAACTAGTTAATTAAGCTAGAAAAGTAACAATTAAAAGTTGAGGGACTAAAGTGTAACATCTTGTTATTATTAATATTAACCTAGAACCCTAATCTCTTTCTCTCCTCTCCCTCACAATTGACGGCAGCCCCCTCCTTGCTCTCCCTTGGATCGGCTCACACACACACATATATCTCTTGGTTTTTGATCTTGTTTTTCACAATTAAAGCATCCTACACCCGATTCTAGTCATCTTCTACCTTCCTCTTGCTTATTTTTGTGCTTTTGAAGGTATAATTATAAACCCTAGAATCTGGAAATTATATATATAATGTTCATATGACTTGTTTTGATTAGATGATGGTTAATTATGTATTGATTGTTGATTTGATAACTAGAATGGAGGTTATTGCATGTTAATTGCTTGTTTATTTGATTTTGAGTTCAAGTAAAACCCTAATCATGTATGTTGTGTGTATTTGATGTGCATGGATAATGATTATGGTGTCTAGAGTGTTATATGAATGAATTGTGGTCTATAGATGGTTAATATGTTGAGTTTTGTTGCAAACAGTTTCTGGACAGATTGTGTTGTTGATGTTCAATTGACTGTAACGGGGTGTAAATTTGAAAATTGATTGATATAATTGATACTACAGTAAACTAGGTTGAGTCTAGTTTCTAAAGAATGTAAATTTGCAATTTTTGGACGTGTAAAAGTTAACCTTTATGATTTTACAAAAACGTTGTGCAAAGCTGAGTTGTTAGACATGCTGTTAGGTTGTTTTGTAAATGTTATATCTCATGAACTACGAGACCAATTGGGTTGGTTCCACTTCTGGAAGTTGACTTGTTGAGTTAGGAACCTAACCCAAGTGGTCTTGCATTTGTTGGATTTTTCATTTAACGGGAATTTCAGATAACATTCTGTTGCGCATGAATTTGACTGTTATGAGCTTGCTGTAGTGTTTTGATTATTATGAGAAATCTATGTGGAATAAAAATAAAATAAAATATGTTCTGGAAACCTAACACATGCATGCTTTAGTGATGATTTTTGGTAAATTAATTGAGATGCTATGATCGGTGGAATAGTACAATCTTTCAAGTAGAATTTCTGTCTCGGTGAAACTAGCTGCTGAATTTGTGAAAATGCATGAAACATGATAATTGCTAGTTAATTGTTATGTGTTGACCAAATTGCCCTTACGGGAAGTAATTGCTAGTGATGTACATTATGAATACATGACACGTAAATAATTGCTCACACATGTAACGTATCACAAATACACTTGTTAAAGTCACACACGATTCACAAACGAAACACGAAACATGTTGTGTGCATAGGTATTATGTGCCGAGTCTAGAGACTCGATAATAGTTCCGACACTTAGAAAATCTCCTTGTTGTTTTAGAACGTTAGAGAGAGTTTTCTGTGATGCGCATCACTTGGTGATTTATTTTGGGAATTCTTCGCAAACAGTGAGTTCACTTACCCCTTTAAACTGTTTTCAAACGCTTTTCACTTGGGGAGATAACATACTCCGAAAACGCTTTTAAGATTTTGTTAATATAGATTATATATCACTTGTAAAGACTAAGTGGCAAACGCAATAACTAAAGTCCTTCATTCACATCGAACCGTTTAATATTGGATAATAGCGAGTCATTGTTGAGTAGTACTACTGGGTTTGACAAACCCCACCCAACGCTAAACTCGACTGGAGGTCGAGTGGGTGTAATCTTGGCTAAACACATACCATGGTCGGGATAGACCTGGTGGCAAGGCAAATGATAAACAGTCAGCTTCGGTGTCGAACACTTAGTAATACTTGTTTTATAGGCTAGCTACCTATAGATATATAATTGACATAACACTATCTGGTAACGCAAAACGCTCAACGCAAAACGCTGAACGCAAAACGCTGAACGCAAACGCTAAATGCTCTATTTTATATAAACTTGTGAACTCACCAACCCCGTGTTGACACTTTTAGTATGTTATTCTCAGGTAGCCGAGGCGGGCGCGCGGTATAGGATCATGCATTATCTTAAACGCTTTTGTTTATGCAAACTGATTTTTAACTGTTGTTATGGGGTTTTAAGTCGTCCTGCGTGACGCAACTTTTATCTTTTGGTTTTTACGCTTCCGCATTTAATTACTCGTAAATGTTTTCGTGTTTTGAAAACTTTGTTTTATGGTTTGATTATAACTAATGAATCCGATCCTGTTAGTTCACACCCTGTAACATCCTAAAATTTATAATGTTGAATAAAGAAAGTTATGTTAGTGATTTCGCGTTTTTAATTATTAATATCGGGTAGGAGCGGATCAGAGACTTGGATTAATTGAGATGGGTTAGATGAGAATGGGATTTAAGGGATATAAATATCCCCTAAACCCAAAAATATCTTCATTTACATCTATTCCTTCACACTTCCAAAACACACACACATCCCATACACAAGCCGACCGGCGGCCGAGATCCGAGGAGAGAGAGAGAGGCCGAGAGCCGTAGAGAGAGAGACCAAGATCCGAGAGAGAAGAGAGAGCGGTTGGTTGTGATTAAGCAAGGAAACAAGATCCAACAAGCTCAAAAAGGTAAGATTCTTGAACTTTGAAGTTTAAAGATCCAAGCTTTTTAGTGTTAAGTGACCGGAAATGGTCGGGAAGCGTAGTGGGTGATATTGAACCATAGCGGGGGTGTTAAAATCGCTCGAAATGTTGGACAGAAACCAAACAGCAGGCTGTCTGGGCAACTTCGCCTTCATCTGGGCAACTTCGCCTTCAAGCGATGAACTTCGCCTGCAAGCTAAGTTCGCCTGATGACAAGTTCGCCTGAGGTTTAAGTTCGCCTGATGACAAGTTCGCCTGAGGTTTAACTTCGCCTAAAGCTAAGTTCGCCTGAGGTTTAACTTCGCCTAAAGCTAAGTTCGCCTGAGGTTTAACTTCGCCTGATGACAAGTTCGCCTGAGGTTTAACTTCGCTTAAAGCCAAGTTCGTTTAGAAAATAAATTAAAAATCTAATGAAAAATGTGTTAAGACAGTTAATGGAAATAAAATTTTTCTAAGCTGACCTGGCAGCTCGACCCCAGCCAGGGGCTCTGCCCCTTGGACCCTGCTAGGGGCTGCCGCCCCTAGACCCCGCTGCCAGGGGCGCTGCCCCCGGACCCCCGTTCGTTGTGGGTCATATAAAGATAGAAATACATTATGAGAAGTGATAGTTAATTGATACGTATACTTGTTATACAGTCAGCCGTGCACAACTGAAGAAAGGAATTACGATTAACGGAGATCGTAACCGTGTTCAGGTGAGTTTCTAGCCCCATTCCTTGTTATGTTTTCGGGGCTGTGTGCATACTTGATGTGTTGTTAATACATTTATCCTAAGTGATAAGTGTATGCCCTATGTGATATATGTGTTATGTAAGAATGATTGCTTGATGGTACGTGAACGATCTTCGGATATTGCACGTACTGTCAGGTTGTAACGCTAGGTATAGGTAAGAATGTTATGTATGTTATGTATATGAGCATGGTAGTGATAATAGAAGAAAGAAATGATAATGTATGGTTGTATGGTTACGAAAAGGGTACCGAGCCCTAATAATACTTGAGGTATGATGTATGGTTGTATGGTAACGAAGTGGGAATCGAACCCTTCTAATATTCGAAAACTAGGGACCAGACCCTTATAATATCTGTGATGATAGGGACCAGACCCTTATAAAATCTGTGATGTTAGGGAATCGAACCCTTCTAATATTCGAAAACTAGGGACCAGACCCTTATAATATCTGTGATGATAGGGACCAGACCCTTATAATATCTGTGATGTTAGGGAATCGAACCCTTCTAATATTCGAAAACAAGGGACCAGACCCTTATAATATCTGTGAGGTTATAGGGCGAAAGGCTCTTTAAAAAGTATGATTATGTATGTAAGGAAAGTATGAAGGTAAAAATGAACGTATGATTATGTATGTAAAGAAAGTAAGAAAGTAAAAATGAAGGTAAGAGCACTTAGGTGTATATGAAAGAAAGTTAAGAGATTAAGTATGAAATGTAAGAAGGTATTGTATGATTATGTGATTAACTAGAACTCACTCAGCGTAGCTGACTTTTAGTATGCACGCAGGTGAGTAGGATGAGGCAGCTCGCTTGAGGAGACACATGGCACTGAACAGGAGTCTGGCATCTGAAGACTTACGATATTTTAATTTTAATGTTTTAATGTGGAAGACAAGGGATGTTTTGGGACAAGTTGTGAAATATTGTAATGTTTTATGAAAGTTTTATTTTCTGCGTAAATGTTTTAATCAACTCTGATAGTTAGAACTGTGTTCATGAGTAAATCTAACACGAAGGTAGGGTTACCGGTAACGGGGCCTTACACACCCTCTGACGGTAAAACTCCGTTAGTGGAATTTGAGGGTGTGACATAATCGGTCAACTATCACCCATATTGCATCATTTCCTCGGGAAGTTTTTGGGAGGTTTGTTACAAAATCCATGGTAATTTGTTCCCATTTCCATTGCGTTAAACAGTGCGAAAACGAGTGTTTTTCGGCTAGTTTTGTGTAAAATTATAAAAACATACTATATGTTTGTAAAAATCAAAAATATTTTCACGAATCGCTTAAAACATTTCAAATAAGTGTTTGGTAAGTCTTTTTCGGCTTAACGGATGATACAATGCTTAGTTTGTAATTATCTTTCGCGTTTAAATCTATAGCGGGTAGTTAAACGAGCATGTTTTCGTTTAACTTGTTTGCTATCAAACTAAGGCTATATTACTAATATTTTAGCTTGTATAGATCGTATATCACTTATAGATGGCCCCCCGAGATATCTGGGTCATAACCCGACCCGTTCGATTAATCGTTTATTTGTTACGCAAAAGACGTTTATTTGCTTAATCGGTAAATACGTACTGAGGTGTACCTTGTTTTGGCTCAAATGTCACACGTTCATTCTTATAAGTGAAGGAACCTTTGGCGAGTTTGTCAGCTAAGCAGGATTCACAGTCATCAAAAGAGTCCGGTCCTGTGGATTCAAGAATCCCTTCGGATTGGAGTCTCTTAACTTGTGCCTTGCTTATGTGGCCAAGTCAGCAATGCCATAGAAATGTATCATTGATGCCAGATCTGATACGTTTAGAAAGATTATATACATTATTGTTTATTTGAACATCAACCTCATATATACCATTTCGAGGTTTAGCCTCAAAATAAAATATATCATTCAAGTAGGTAGAAATAGCATTACTATTAAAAACGCACTTAAATCCTTGTTCAAATAATAAAGAAACTGAAATAATGTTTCTGGTCAAACTAGGTGCAAACAAACAGTTATCCAAAGTAACTACAAGGCTAGACGGACAAGTAAAACGATATATGCCAGTTGCAAGAACTGGGACTCTCTTCCCATCTCCAACGATGAGTTCCATGCTGCCTTGTTTCAGCTTCTTCTAGTTTTCAGGCTCCTGCAAGACATTAACGATGTGGTAGCCACATCCTGTATCAAATACCCATGTGTTGCTAGAGACAGTGAAAAGTTCAATAACGTAAATAGAAATACCTTTAGAGGAGCTTTCACCATTGGTCATCTGCCTTTTCAGCTCAGCAAGGTAGTCGGGACAGTTACGTTTCCAGTGTCCCATTTTGTTGCACTTGTAGCACTGGTGCTCCTCAGGAGGCGGCGGTGGTACCTTTGCAACACCTTTGTTAGTGTTGGTGGCAGACCTGGCAGCAACAGTAACCTTCTTCTTTCCTTTACCGTTATGACCCCGGTTCTTGGGTTTAGGCTTGACGACACTAGCAGATCGAACCATAAGAACTTGATTGGTTTTAGCGGGAATATTCATCTCAGCCGTCTTGAGCATTCCATAAGCTCCGGCACTATCTTCACCCAGCCATTCATATTGAAATTCATTACGAACTGGTCGTAAGAGCTGGGAAGAGAGTTCCAGGATGAAATCCACTGCCATTTCATCTGACAGGGGATAATCAAGTTTCCTTAGTTGTTCGATGTACCCTTTCAACTTGACGACATGCGCACTAACAGGTGATCCATGTTCCATTTTGCAACTGATGAGCTGCTTCATGGTGTCATAGCGTTTTTGACGGCCTTGTTTGTGGAACATGCCCTTGAGTTGCTCAAGCATCTCATAGGCACCAAAATCTTCCAAGCCTTTAGCAAGCTCGTAAGACATGGTGGCTAGCATGATACATGCGACTTCAGCATAGCCGTCCATATGTTTGTCAAGAACCCTCCTGGCATCAGCAGTATTGTTTTCAGACTCGGTTGGAACAAGTCCATCGAGAACATAGTGCTTCTTTGCCATTTTGAGAACAAGTCCCAAGTTGCGGTGCCACTCAAGAAAGTTGGTGCCATTCAACTTTTCTTTTTCAATGATAGCCTTGAGGGTGAATGAGGAGTTATTATCAGGAGACATCTGTTCAATTAAGCAAAAGTGAATTTTATTAGTATTTTCGATGTTTTTAATCCTATTATTAATGACCCAATGACATTAGTAAATAGGAACTTGAGAATCTGGCTTCCAGTTACTAATGGCAGCTGTAGCACACAACATTAGTAAGTGGTTAGGCAGACAGACAACGATTACCAATTGTGGATAGAGCACAACTCTCGTTTATGAGGCCTATTAAGACAACATTTGCCTAAGTAGATACGTTTAGCCTCATCTATGCCCACCTTAGTCTCCAGACAGCTGTAGCACGTAACAAGAGAGTAAAGTAATAGTCGACCTAGTATAGTCACTTGTGAAAGGGCCGGATGTGTCAACGAAACTCTTTCACCTTGAAGGGATAGGCTAGAAATCAAGTGCGGTGTTGTAGCTCCAAACACTTGAAGTTTCGTAGTATGCCTCAAGTGTGACTTATAGTAGGATGGCATAGACTATTGATTTAAATTGGGATTAATTTTAAATATTTACCGAATAGAGTAAAAGTCCAGTTTTACTTTATTGATCGAGACAACTTGATGAACCCTTTCATCTCTCAGGACACTTAGTTTTATATGACCTATTAAAACTAAGTTTGTCGCGATAATACCAATCAATTTTAAGTTAATAGTTTTACCTATTAAGTTATTAGTTATGGAAAATTAAATTTAGTTTAATTTTGCAAAACTTGATTGGTTAATTTATTTTAATATATTTGGTATTAGGTTGGTGGTATTATAATCCTATTATAATCAAGCAAGCAACCAAAATAGCAAACAGAATATGTAAATCTTAAATGGCTATGATTAGTGATTGATCTTGCTAGAGCCTATTAGCAAGATCAATCGGGTCAAGGGGTCACAACACAAAACAACCACAAGGATGGACTCTTGGTGCATCCCGTCATCTTTGGTAACTCCCACTGACTTCAAGAACTCCATGAGCTCGTCCTCGTCCTCGGTTTTCTTCGGGTCTTCTTCATTACAAAATTACACTAATACAAGTAATGAAAAACTAAACCCTATCTATTACAATTTTGAACCATCAAGGTGGCCAAAAACCATAAAATAGAACCGAAAACTAAATACAACTTTTGAACCATCCATATGGCCAAAATAAAATCATTCAACCAAACAAACAAGCTCGGGCCAGATTTACATATTCAACGAAAAATAATGTGACATTCGTCAATTTCGGGTCTTGTTTGTATTCGTTTTTGTATTTGTTTATTATGTAAACCGACCCGATTTGTAAACCGAAGCTTATGTTATAATCAAAATGATGGATTTATGTTACAATATTGTTTCACACTTGTTGGGTCTTGAAAACATCCTACCTTTATTTTTATTTTTATTTATTTATTTTTTTTTTTGTTGTTTTGTGTTTTTGTCTTGATCCATTTTGCATGTAAACTCTTGTGTCTCACACCCATATTTGACCACCAACATTACCATATATATACACCACCTTTCCTCTTCATTTTCCCTTGCTACAACTCCAAAAAAAAAAAACAAAACTCTCTCAAACATCAAAGATTCAAGGTTATCTTCTTAAGTGTTCTTGAAGGATTTTGGTCTTTCATCTTAATTAGTTTATGTAGCCTTATTAATACTTGTTTATGGTTGTGCAACATATATATAATATACACCCCTTGTTTACCTTTGGTAGTTACTTCTCCGATTCCGGTCGGTGAGGTTTCGGACCTCATAAGGCAAGGCTTCATGGAGGACTTCGTGTCCTTGATATATATACATCTATATAACTTGTTCATACATATTAATCTTGCTTATTTTAGTTTGTTGGTCATGTTTACAAGTTCCATGGTTATGGGTTTTTAAGAGTCTATGCTTCGGTTTAACCGTAAATAGCTCTAAACCGTTAACCGAACTTTGTTAGTAGTTTTGTTAAATAATTGTTTAAACATACTTATTGTTAGATCTAAGTTTCTAAAATCATTTTTACAAATTCTATGGTTATGGGTTTGTAGAATCTTACCTCGGTCTTAACCCGAAACACGATCCGAACCGAAAACCGAACTTTTGTTTAAAGACTTTATTGTTAACTTTTGGTTGTAAAACTTAAAGTATTTTTTTTATTTGTACATTATTATACAAGTTCTTTAGTGTTTGGACATGTGGAAACCAAACCGATTTTTACTCGCTTAAGACACACAAGTGTGTTTTTTTTTAGCCATCAAGACTTGTATATTTCTTTAAAAATAGTTACAAATTGATTTTTAAATATTTTCTTAAGTACTTGGAAATGTTGGATCCAACTTGATCTCATAACAAAGTTTGAACCGACAACCCGAACACTCGATAAAAAAAACCTGTTTTAGTATCTTTATTCCAAAGGGATTTGCATTCTTGCATTTTATCCACCTTATTACTTAACATAGGTTGGGTAAATATTAAGGTTAGATACTTTAACCCGGTTTCGAGCAAACTTACATTTTTAAAGGGTTATTGTTATAAATTCTTAAATAGTTACATTTTAAAACCTTGAACTTTAATTATTTACATTTCTCAACATTTATTTTGTTTAAAGACCTTCAAGACAACCTTTCTAAATTCAAGACTTCTTTTCTTTTTAGGCATTGTGCGTTAAACTCGTCGTTCCGACAAATCTCCAAATTATCATCTTTCAAGTTACTACTTGAAGGTGAGTACTTCATACCCCATTTTCCATCTTTTATTTTGGAGGTGACATTTCATACTTATTCAACAAAATGCTTTATATTTGAATCTTAAACCACAAACGTAGTTGTATACTTTACCTAAATAATTGCTCGATTTGGTGTTCTATGCTTATATGCCTATGTGTTCATCGCTTTTGGTTGGTGGAACTATAAAATCCTAGACTATTTGGCATCCCCTTATAGCAAGGTGTCGTTAACGTAATGCAATTAACGATAACTATAAAATCCTAGACTATTTGGCATCCCCTTATAGCTAGGTGTCGCTAATGTGTTTAGCGATATCTATTTATCCAAATTACCACTTTTATTTATCGTTTCGTATGCAAGTTTTGTGGCTATCTTTATTATATACTAATATGATTAAACTTATGAATTTCTCACCAACCTTTGTGTTGACAAACTTTATTTTATGAAATGTTACAAGTTTGCATCTTGGTTGATTTATGATTGTGAAAAAAATGACATCAAAGACCTTAGGATATTAGTAAAAATGAACAATATCAAATTTGCCATATTTTGTGATATCTTGTTTATAGTTATTTTATGGATAATTGTTATGTGACATTTTCGATGTTGTGAAATGAAATGAGTTTATTAAATACTGTCACTTTAATTAGTGTCATGTGCTTATGGACAATCGTTACACCTCGGCATGTTTCGTCGCCCTTGGTCGGGGTGTGACAAATAAGTCGGGCAATATTTTGGTCAAATAAAATAAATAAAATTTTGACCAAACTAAAATTGCCTTAATATTTTATCTAGATCATAAACGTCAACTCCATTGAAGTTTATGATGTAGAACCGGTGAAAATACCGGATTCGACTCGTATGTTGTAACCAAGGCTCTGATACCACTGTTGGGTTTCAGTGGTGATCAGTTAAAATTTCGTTTATTAAATCTGGTTCAATAAATGTGACAAATAATAATTAATTACATTAATTAATATACGCAGCGGAAAATATATGTTAATCAGCACCGAAAACAAAACCCGACAGGATCCGGTTACAGACAATACGAGTACGAGTCAAAAACATTAAATATATAATTATAAACTAACAATATATTTAGGGTTACATAGGTTAATAAATAACCGGTTGAGACACCGAAGGCTAACAAACCGAGCTAGGTGACACAACGAGATCAACGACCAACGGTGGCAGTGCACGACGGCAACGGCAGCGGCGGTGGTGTATGGACAGCGGCGGTCCGTGGCGGCAGGCGGCGAACAGGCAGCGGTAGCACTGGCTGGCGGTGGCGGACATGTGGCGATGGCTGGTCAGGCGCCGGCGGTGAAGCATGTGGCTGGCTGTTGGATGGAGGAAGGATGAGATGGACTTGTTAGGATTAGTTGTCAGGTTATTAAACCATCATATATTTATATAGCCTCCTATTAGGTTTAACTAATCTCATTAGTTATAAAGCTAATGGGCCAACAAGTCCAATTCTTACTCTAAAGCCCGCTCCATGTAATTTTTATCTCATTAAAGTGTCTAACCCGGTTAACTAACTTAAGCGGGTTAATGGTTCGTTACCTCATGGTGTAACTCTCACAGGTCATAACCCGGTTGGCCGTATTGACTTACCCAAACCGGTCCATAATTCCAACACGACATATACTTTATTAGATGTGAAAAACTATTCGTCTCTCACTCTCGTATAACTTGCAGATTCTAAATTTTCAACTTATGATGTGGTTAGACAAGTAAGCAATTTGGCTTAATTGTTATTTTTCAAAACAAAATTATATTTAGGCTTGGAACGCTGAGCTCAAAAAGTTGGTTTGTGCTACCAAAAAAAAAATTAAGGATGAGACACATAAGTCGTTTAAGGACACAAGACAACTTTTAATTTGTTTTCATAAATACTTATTTTGGGAATTTTCCTGGTTTTAAATTATACATGTATTGAGATTAAAAAAAAAGGAATAATATAGTTCCATTTTAATTTTTAAGAATGGAATGATATAATTTTGGTGTGAAACATATGGCCACCTTTTTCATAAATGTATTATTGATGGCCATAGCAAAGTTGTTGCCACATGTCTATAGTGATCATGACTCGTCGCTCATAAAGCAATTAGAGTGGTAACACTGGAACCCACTTAACGGTTAAACATATCGTGGCCTTGTTTATATCACAAGTGTAAAAGTGCACTACTATAATTTCTGAGCAGCCACCTTTCATTATCCAAATGGCGTCTTCTTCAAGCTCCAAAGATTTTGTAAGTTTGTTGGTGGTGTTATGGACTTGTAGGCTTTATGCTAATGCATGCTATCCGTCGATCATCAGCTTCGGTGACTCCCTTGCTGACACCGGAACCGGAAGTATCTGGCTTCGATATTTAATGTTGAATTTACTTGTGTCCCTCCTTACGGCCAAAATTTCATTGGGCATTCCACTGGTCGTTGCTCCAATGGTCGTCTCATTATTGATTTCCTAGGTAACCACATTACATTGCAAATAAACAGGGGTGAGCAGAAAACCAAAAGTGAAGTAACCGAAAGAATCGAACCGAAGCATTAACCGACGGTTATTTATTTATTTATTTATTTATTTATTTTTTTGAAAAAGCGAATTTTCGGTTTCGGTTTGGTTTTTCATTTTTAAAAAACCAAACCGATTGATGGTGATGAAGATTATGAAGATGTTGAAAATTTGGATTGAACTTTTAGTATTTTCTGATTAAGAACTTTATTGAATTTTAAACTCTATTACTAACTTTGTATTCGTGAAACCGGTTTCACGTAACATGCGTCTATTTTTGTTATAAGGTCTATTTCTGTTATCCTTATATTACTCTAATACGATCTTACAAGCTTAAAATCATCATCTTCATTTTTTAATTTTTATTGCAATGTCTACACATAACTGAACTGATTATAACCAAAAAACCAAAACGGATTGTATATTAAAAAAACCGATGACTTCGGTCTCGGTTTTGTTTTTGTCTAAAGACCGAACCGGGCTCGGCCCTGCAAATAATTACTCAGTTTACAAGCTAGTTTACAAGCTGCGGTTTAATAATAATAATAATAATAATAATAATAATAATAATAATAATAATAATAATAAGGGAAAGTTAACGTGCAAACTAAAAAAACGTGATAAATGTGCGAATGGAACTATGTTATATATATATAATTACACTACTTGATTTGATTTGATTCCAGTTAGCAAGTTAATTTAATTTGTATTTGATCAAAACCCATAATGATAATAATAACTAGTAAGTACTCTAGTGTTAACATAATTATGTAATTATGATTTGTTTTTGATTTTTATGGTTCTTATAGCTGAGAGTCTTGGATTGCCGCTAATACCGCCATATTTCAACGACAAGGAGAGTGGTGGTGTGACGTCATTGGGAGGACAAAGAGTGAACTACGCGGTGGCAGGTGCTACAGCATTGGATTCATCTATTATTGAAGCTAGATGGGGTGGAGGTCCTGTTATTAATGCCTCTCTAGGAGTTCAACTGGCATGGTTTAAACAATCTTTGTCTTCTGTTTGTGGCAACACTTCAGGTGTCTTTATCTATTTGTTATTGACAATCTTATAAGGAAACATTTTACTTGGTCAGATACTATAAATTAAAACAATTAAAAAAAAGGTTTAAATAAATAATATAATGAATGTGACAGGAGTTGTTAAAACCATTGTCATGAAAACCAGTTTCATTGACAAAACTTTATATTGATAGATGCCTTTTTTTATCGATGATAATCGACGGATCAGTAAGGGCAAAAAAGAATAGCAAAGTAATTCTTTATGTAGTTGTTGAATCGTTGGTGACACGTGATCGGTATTTTATGAGTGATATCTAGCTTTGGATGATCTATCAGTGAAGTATACATAAGTGATTTGTCAGTGAAGTCTTTACCCAAACTGATGGACAATCGATCCATTTGTATTTTGATGAAAGTCCTCGATTTTGTTATGAACAACGTCACTAGTATATTAATTTAGTTGTTATAATAAGTTCACTAACAGGTTAAGTTCTCATGATAGTTATAGATAGATTTGATTATAATTGTTGGCAGATTGTAGAAACTTCATTGGGCGTTCTTTGATTCTAATGGGTGAGATTGGTGGCAACGATTACAATCGTCCATTATCTATGGGGATACCCATTGATGATATTCAACCATATGTTCCTGTTGTCATTGATGCCATCATCTCAGCAGTCAATGTAAGAAGCTACCCAATTCATGGTATTTTTTGTTTTAACAAATTTATTCTAATTACAATGCGAACCCGATTATAAAGTGTCAATGTAAGAAGCTACCCAATTCATGGTATTTTCGTTTTATAAATTTATTCTAGTTACAATGCGACCCCGATTATGATAATGTCTTTAATAATGTATGGTTAAATTTTTATCGACTTAAATTTTGTAGGCGTTGGTTGAGATGGGAGCTAGAACTCTCGTTGTTCCAGGAAACTTTCCAATTGGATGCCTTCCAACATCTTTGACGGTATATGGGTCTGATAGCGAAGAGTATGATCTTACAACAAGTTGCCTCACTAAATTAAATGACTTCGCTAAGTATCACAATAAAATGTTGCAAACAAGACTAAACCAGATTCGAGAGCTTAATCCTAACGTTGTTATCATCTATGCTGACTGCTATAATGCCCTCATGCAAATTTACCGCTCTCCAAATGAATATGGTATGTAACGTGTTATAAGCTTGAAAAATATGATATAAGTAAATTCTAATTTTATAAACCACTCTTGTTGCAGGATTTACAAATAACGGGACTTTGAAGGCTTGTTGTGGATGTGGAGGGCCGTTTAATTTCAACGCAACTGGGAGATGTGGACAGGCATGCGCTACCTTGTGTGATAAACCAGATACTTATGTTAGCTGGGATGGAGTGCACTTAACTGAAGCGGCATACAAACTGATATTCAAGAGTTTATTTCAAGGGCCATACACTACTCCCGAATTTAAATCCTTGTGTCCTCCATCGGGGCGGGTTTGGGGCGGGTTTTGCTTAACCCGAACCCGAACCCGAAACCAAAAACCATCCCCGTACCCGCCCCATTACCCGTCGGGTTTAATTCGGGGATTCCCCGTTTGGTTTTTTGTACCCCCCCGACCCGCCCCGTCCCCGAAACCGATCCGACCCGACCCGAAATTGGTTCATCACATAACAGAATTGTTATTAAAAACTTCCATCATGAGTTGTTATTGATGTAATTCCTCATTGAAGTTAAGGATCTTTGTACAATTTCTAACGGTTGTTTCTCTTAAATAAAAAATGAATCTGACAAAGTATTTTCAGGCTTTAAATGATTTATGACACTGGTTTCTCTGCTTTCTCAAGTTTAAACAAGAAGGCAGAAGAATTAAAGGAACTCAATGGGGGTAAGGGCCAAGTTCAAATCTCTTGCTTCTGTTCTGAAGCACAGGGTGATTGTGAGGAAGTTACTGAATTAGTGAATTTAACCCCAAGGAAGTTCTTACCACTCATAGCCTCGGTTAAACGATATACTGAATTAGTGAATTTAACCCCAAGGAAGTTCTTACAAAATCAAAGTGTGAAAATCAGATCAGATCTAACAAGTTGATGCATAAATCAGATCTAACAGACCATACATGACATTATCGTTATATGCAGACTAAAATTCCTGGTGTCAAATCAGATCTAACAAGTTGGGGTGGGCTATAAACAAAATCAGATCTAACAATTGCAATTACAAAATCAAAGTGTGAAAATCAGATCTACCTCCGTCCGAAGAACAGATCAGAGCTGGATTCACGGCCGCGTCGGCCGGAGAGAAGTCGGCCGGAGAGCTGGATTGCCGGAGAGCTGGATTCACGGCCGCGTCGGCCGGAGAGAAGTGGGCCGGAGAGCTGGATTGCCGGAGAGCTGGATTCACGGCCGCGTCGGCCGGAGAGAAGTGTGAATCACACAATCGGGGGCGGCGGGGCAATATGCAGATATGAAATTGAAACTGGATGTAGGTTTTTAATATATATATATATATATATTATTTATATTTATATTTATATATATTATATCGGGGCGGGTCGGGGCGGGGGTACCTGAACCCAAACCCGAACCCGAACCCGAAACAATCCCCGAAACAATCTCCGAAACCCGACCCGAAACCGAAAAACAAAACCCGACCCGACCCGAAATAAGCCGGTTTTCGGGTTTCCCCGTCGGATTCGGGGATTTTTGCCATCCCTAGTCACACATGGCCCTGTACAAACAATATGCAACCTACTATAATTTCTTAAACACTTTATAATTTAGTATTTGTTTAAAACTGAGAATTATAAATGTATATTGAGTCTAAAGTTACAAGCTAGAAACTTATGCAACCATCCTAATTGTGTAAATATTTATTTTTTTTATCACTATAATTTCATTCACTTTACATACAAAAAGAAAAGAAAAAGAAAAAGAAAAACGTACACGGTTTTATACAACTTTTAAGCGTTCTTTTTTTTTTAAATATGTTAAAGTTAATTAGAAATACGTTTTTTATATTTTTTAATTATTAAATACTTATGTCGCATGGTTCGATCCGACTACTTCGAGAATGCATGACTGATGAGTTCCATATTATCAGTGTTAAACTATGAAACTCCAAAATTTATGGGCGTACACAAGACAAAACGAAACGAATCAGGTTAAGCCGAGCTCAAGCTCAGCTCGTTTTGACTTAAGAGAGGTCGGCTAATTTATTATTTGCTAATCAATTTATAAACTTTCTTAACTGTTTTATATATTTTAAGAAAAACCTTAAACGAACTTAAGCTCGGCTCAAGCTCATGTGCGATACCTTAAACGAGCCAAAGCTCTCGCTCGAGCTTGGTTGTGCAATATAAAATTAATACATAGAAGTCTAAAGAGTTACAACTTAACATATGGCACAAGGTTTGTTGACGCTCAATGAACCCAACCGATCTTCCCATACAAATCTCGAGTTCAAGCTCAATAAGGCCTGACTCGTTTCAAGATTTTTCTCGATCTGATCTGGAGTAGCTTGTAAGTGGCTTGACTCATTTACACCCTATTCTTAATATACATGCATGAACTGTTTGTTGGAATTTTGGGTATCTATGTGTGTGAATGAATGTCTTAAAAATGGAAGTGGTAAAACTTGTCCCACATCGGTTTGGGAACAAAGTGAAGAGTGGTTTATAAGGTGCAACCATTACTACTCATTTGAAGCTTTGTGATGTGTTCTACTACAACTCCTACCCGCGCGCGGGGGAGGGGGGTGTGCAAAATTGGGTTTCTGGACTTAAATTCTTCTAACTCGTGCGTGCCCGCACGTCCCACGAATGCAACTCCGAAAACCTGAGCCCACGTGAGGAAATTTTTTGCACTCGTTTTTGTTTTTGAGACTGCTCGCTGGTGCATTTCGTAACTGATGGTCAATGACATTAATGATCATTATTCAGTAATGATTATTAGTTTCTGTTTCATTGCACTAATGATTTCGTAACTGATGGCCAATGACATGAATGATCATTATTCAGTAATGATTATTATTTTCTGTTTCATTGCACTAATGATGACCATTATGGTGATTATTATTCACTAATTACTAAGTATTATTATGGTCAACAATAAGTTATGAGTTTTAGTTTTATTGTTATAAAACTAGATGAAATGTTTCAGTTCATACAACTAGAGAAAAACCCACAACTCTCTCATCCTCTCCGCTGCAACATTATTACGGTTTTGTTTCAGACAAGTGATCAAGTCTGGCAATCCGCTACTGCTTCGAACCGGAGTACCCTGGGAACAGACCGCGAATCTGTTTAAGGGAATTGTGTCAAACACAAGCCCGGTTCACTGTTATCATTTATTGTTTCTATTCTATTGTTTCGGTTCTAATACAGGAAATACCAACAAACTTAAACAGATTACTAATTATTCATGTGTCTTTCGTTTCAGACAGACAGACAGAATGGAATCATATGCATGATCACTTTCATTTCAGACAGCCATGATCGTTGCTTCTGTTGTTGCTATCCCAACCAGTTTGGTTGCACCCCTGCTTAATGCAGTTACGTCTCATGCTGAGAAACCAGAAAAATTCACCGGTGTGAATTTTAAAAGGTGGCAGCAAAAGATATTCTTTTATCTGACCACGTTGAACTTAGCGAGGTTCTTGACTGAAACCATTCCCCATATTGATAAAAAGGGAAATGGATGCTCATTCAGTGAGCGCGGTTCAGGCTTGGAATCATTCGGATTTCTTGTGCCAGAATTATGTTTTGAATGGTATGGTGGATGCATTGTACAATGTGTAATGCAAGGCCAAGACTGCCAAAGAATTATGGAAGTCTTTGGACAGCAAATACAAAACAGAAGATGTCGGTGCTAAAAAGTTCGCGGTGGCTAAGTTCTTGGACTTTAAAATGGGAAAGGCTCCAACCTTGGTCCTAAGGGAAGAATTTAAAAAAAATAAAAAATAAATAAATAATAATATTAATAATAAAATAAAGTTCCAAGGAACTTGTTACAATTGTGGAAAATAAGGCCATAGGGCCAATGAGTGTAAGCTTCCAAAGAATGAAAATGCTCGACAAGTGAATAGGGTTCATGAGGTTGATAACCTCTCGATTATGGTCTCTAAAGTTAACTTGTGTCGAAGCAAAACAAATAAGATCGTCATTCAAAAAGATTGAACGATTCGTCGAACCCTCGAGATGATCCACACTTATGTGTGTGATCTAAAAGTAATTCCTACTCATGTAGGGAGTAAGTACTTCATCATGTTTATTAATGATAGTACAATGTATTGCTATGTGTACTTACTTAAGAGTAAGGATGAGGCTATTGATAAGTTTATCTTGTTTAAAGCCGAAGTTAAGAATCAACTAAATTGGAAAATCTAAAGAGTAAGGAGTGACCGAGGAGGTGAATATGTTTCACCTTTTGTTGATTTGTGTGAAAGAGATGGAATCATACATGAACCCATGCCTCCTTACTCCCCTCAATCAAATGGCATAGCGGAACGCAAGAACCGCACTTTGAAAGAAATGATGAATGCCATGATGATAAGTTCTAGAATAAGCCGAGACATGTGGGGGGAGCAATCTTATCGGCGAATTATGTCTTATACATGATACCCAATAAGAAAAAAAATGTAACTCCATACGAATTATGGACGGGAAATAAACCATCATATAAATACTTGCGAGTATGGGGGTGCCTAGCCAAGGTAGTAGTAACACCACCGAACCGGCTATTAATAGGACCCAAAACAGTGGATTGTATACCTATAGAATACACTCGTCCTGGTGGTGCATTTCGTTTTCTTGAGCATAATTTCAAGAACCCTGGAATAAACAAAGGCACCATACTAGAATCAAAGGATGCATCATGGTTTAAACATATGTTCCATGCTTGGGTAAAGGAAACCAAGTTGTTTTAGACCGATTGAGGAAATTGTTCTAGAAAACGAGGGTGCAAGATATGAACCTCGAGAACAATCTGAAATATAGGAAATTGAAATTAGAAAGAGTAAATGGCAAAGGACTGAAAAAATCCTTCGCCTCTAACTTCCTTACCTACATGGTAGAAGAGGAACCTCAAACTTAATGATAATTAGTATCATTAATTTCAGTTTCAAATGTTGCACTAATGATTATTATTCTGTTTTATTACACTTTAATGATCATTATAATGTTTGTTATGATTTTTATGATAATTACTAAGTATCATTATGACGTTTGTTATGATTTCAAATGTGGCACTAATGATCATTATTCTGTTTTATTACCCTTTAATGATCATTATGACGTTTGTTATTATTTTTATGATAATTACTAAGTATCATTATGACGTTTGTTATGATTTCAAATGTTGCACTAATGATCATTATTCTGTTTTACTACACTTTAATGATCATTATGACGTTTGTTATGATTTTATGATAATTACTAAGTATCATAGCCATCAAAGGTGAGATAGATTCTATCTTACAAAATCATACTTGGGAACTAGTGGATCTTCCTCAAGGTTGTAAACCACTAGGACATCGATGGATCTTCAAGAAGAAGATGAAACTAGATGGCACCATCGATAAGTACAAGGCAAGGTTGGTGATCAAAGGATATAAACAATGAGAAAGTTTAGATTACTTTGATACATATTCGCCAATTACGCGAATAACCTCCATCAGGTTAGTGCTTGCCATTCCCGCCATTAGAAATCTAGATGTTCACCAAATGGATGTGAAAACAGCTTTCTTGAATGGAAATCTGGATGAAGAGATTTACATGGAACAACCTGAAGGTTTCATAGCCATCGGGCAACAAAAGAAAGTTTGCAAACTTGTAAAATCCTTGTATGGATTGAAGCAAGCTCCAAAACAATGGCATCAAAAGTTTGATCATGTCATGCTTGATGCCGGGTTCAAAATAAATGAATGTGACGAATGTGTGTATGTGAAGGACACATCAGATGGATATGTCATTTCGTGTCTATACGTAGATGATATGCTCATTGCTGTAAGTGATGACAAAATCATAACGTCCACAAAGAGCATGCTAAAGGCAAAATTGGCATGAAAGACATGGGTGCTGCGGATGTGATTTTGGGAGTTAAAAATCACACGAACCCAAAATGGACTTGTTTTAAGCCAAGCTCATTACGTGAACAAAATTCTTGAGAAGTTTAATGCTAATGACTATAATGTAGCTAGAACTCCCATTGACACGAGTCAACATCTAGCTAAGAATAGAGGTGAACCCGTTAACCAGTTGGAATACTCAAAAATTATCGGCAGCTTGATGTATCTTATGAGTTGTACTAGACCAGACTTAGCATATGCTATAAGCAAGCTTAGTAGATACACGAGCAACCTAAGTTTGATTCATTGGAACTGTGTGATTCGGTTGCTTCGGTACCTAAGATACACTCGGGAATACGGGTTGCATTATAACAAATATCCGGTAGTTATCGAAGGACACTGTGATGCAAATTGGATATCTGACACGAATGATTCCAAAGCAACAAGTGGGTATGTATTCACACTTGGAGGTGCTGCCGTATCGTGAAATCATCTAAGCAAACGGTTATAGCTAGATCCACGATGGAATCAGAATTCATTGCCCTAGATAAAGCGGGCGAGTGTAGCATCCTAAAATTTTAATGATGAATAAAGGAAGTTATGTTTAGTGATTTCGCGTAATTAATTAATATCGGGTAAGGAGTGGGTCTTGGACTTGGATTAATTGAGATGGGTTAAATGAGAATGGGATTTCAGGGATATAAATACCCCCAAAACCCCAAAATACCTTCATTTCCATCATTTTCCTAAAAACACTCCATAACATACACACCACCTACAACCGCCGGCGGCAGCCGAGGAGAGGGAGAGCGAGGTCCGAGAAAGAGAGAGCGGTTGGTTGTGATTAAGCAAGTAAACGAGATCCAAACAAGCCCAAAAAGGTATGGTTCTTGATCTTTGAAGTTTAAAGATCCAAGCTTTTTAGTGTATAAACGACCGAAAATGGCCGGGTAGCGTAGTGGGTGATATTGAACCATAGCAAGGGTGTTAAAATCGCTCGAAATGCCGATCAGAAGCTAAAACAGCGGCTGTCTGGGCAACTTCGCCTTCATCTGGGCAACTTCGCCTTCAAAGCAACGAACTTCGCCTGCAAGCTAAGTTCGCCTGATGAACTTCGCCTGCAAGCTAAGTTCGCCTAATGGCAACTTCGCTGTAAAGTTAAGTTCGCCTGATGATAACTTCGCCTGAGGCCAAGTTCGCCTGATGATAACTTCGCCTGAGGCCAAGTTCGCCTGATGACAACTTCGCCTAAAGCCAAGTTCGCCTGATGACAACTTCGCCTAAAGCCAAGTTCGCCTGATGACAACTTCGCCTAAAGCTAAGTTCGCCTAAGGTTTAACTTCGCCTAAAGCTAAGTTCGCCTAAGGTTTAACTTTGCCTAAAGCTAAGTCGCCTAAGGTTTAACTTCGCCTAAAGCCAAGTTCGATTAGGAAGTAAACTAAAAATCAAATGAAAAATGTGTTAAGACAGTTAATGGAAATAAATTTTTTCCAAGCTGACCTGGCAGCTCGACCCCAGCCAGGGGCTCTGCCCCTTGGACCCTGCTAGGGGCTGCCGCCCCTAGACCCCGCTGCCCCGGGACCCCCGTTCGTTGTGGGTCATATAAAGATAGAAATACATTATAAGTAGTGATAGTTAAATTGATATGTATACTTGTTATACAGTCAGCCGTGCACAACTGAAGAAAGGGATTACGATCAACGGAGAAAGTAACCGTGTTCAGGTGAGTTTCTAGCCCCATTCCTTGTTATGTTTTCGAGGCTGTGTGCATACTTGATGTGTTGTTAATACATTTATCCTAAGTGATAAGTGTATGCCCTATGTGATATATGTGTTATGTAAGAATGATTGCTTAATGGTACGTGAACGATCTTCGGATATTGCACGTACTGTCAGGTTGTAATGCTATGTATAAGGTAAGTATAATATGAATGCTTATGCGTATGAACGTGATAGAGATAATAAAAGAAGGAAATAATGATGTATGGTCGTATGGTTACGAAAAGGGGTACCGAGCCCTAATAATACTCGAGGTATGATGTATGGTTGTATGGTTACGAAAAGGGTACCGAGCCCTAAAAAAAACTCGGGGTATAATGTATGGAACGAAGAGGGAATCGAACCCTACTAATATTCGAAAACTAGGGACCAGACCCTTATAATATCTGTGATGTTAGGGACCAGGCCCTTATAATATCTGTGATGTTAGGGAATCGAACCCTTCTAATATTCGAAAACTAGGGACCAGACCCTTATAATATCTATGATGGTAGGGACCAGACCCTTATAATATCTGTGATGTTAGGGAATCGAACCCTTCTAACATTCGAAAACTAGGGACCAGACCCTTATAATATCTGTGAGGTTATAGGGTGAAAGGCTCTTTAAAACGTATGATTATGTATGTAAAGAAAGTATGAAGGTAAAAATGAAAGTAAAAGCACTTAAGTGTGTATGAAAGAAAGTTAAGAGGTTAAGTATGAAGTGTAAAGAATGTATTGTATGATTATGTGATTAACTAGAACTCACTCAGCGTAGCTGACTTTTAGTATGCATGCAGGTGAGTAGGATGAGACAGCTGGCTTGAGCGGGGACACATGGCAGAAGAATAAGAGCCTGGCATCTGAAGACTTACGATGTTTTAATTTTAATGTTTTAATGTGAAAGACAAAGGATGTTTTGAGACAAGTTATGAAATATTGTAATGTTTTATGAAAGTTTTATATTCCGCATAAATGTTTTAATTAACTCTGATATTTAGAACTGTGTTTATGAGTAAATCCAACACGAAAGTAGGGTTACTGGTAACGGGGCCTTACAAGTTGGTATCAGAGCAAAGTTCGAGAGATTTAAGCATCCTACATGCTTAGACTCGAACAGAGTATGGGATATAAGTAAGAAATGAAAGAAGATGCCAGTCCAAGAATGCCATGTGTCGCTCAAGCAAGACCAGTAAAGGTAAATCGTATGATTAAATGATATATGTTAATGAGAAAGAAAATATATGTGAACAAAAGGGATAGGAATAATTGATTGTTGATTTGACTAATTGCTTAAGTAGAATCTGCATAAATAGACTCATAAAGGGAAGTGTATAGGACACGGAAAGCAATGTGATCAGCTAGTCACAGCTGGCCACTGTTATTACCTGTTAGCCTTGCTATCCTTGTACTAAATAGTTCCTTGAATGATGATGTCTGTGTTTTCCCTTTTAGAATACAATGGCTGGAGCCGGAGACATTGTTGGAGCCGGAAGTCGCACTGGACGACGCGGCAGGCCTCGTCGTGTCCAGCAACCTTCGGTTGAGACCGCTTCCAACACTGAAGCTGAAGGAAGCGCAGCGGGAAGGAACCCGGAAAACAATGAAGGAGTTCAACTGGATCCTGCAATTCAAGCAGCTATTGTTCAAGCTGTAGCCACTGCTGTGAAAAATATTACCCCGGGAAGGTCTGCTGGAAGCCGTGAAAGAACTGTTGAAGGGGCGGGTGGTAATGGTAGGAAGGATGACGAGAGGGAAAGGGGTGACTCAAGTGAGGTAAGGTCTGTGAGAAATGATGATAGGAAGAAGGGCCGAGGCGGTTGCAACTATAAGTCCTTCAAAGGTTGTGACCCGCCTAAGCTGACTGGTTTAGGAGACGCAATCGCTACTCTTCAGTGGATAACCGCCATGGATAAGGTTATCCGCATTAGCGAGTGCCGTCCCGATCAAGCGGTAGGTTATGCTACTCAATCATTCGAGGATGAGGCTATGTATTGGTGGGAGAGTGTGGAGCAGAGGAAGACCCGAGAAGAGATCAAAGAGATGAGGTGGGACGATCTGAAGGAGTTAGTAATGAAGAAGTTCTGTGCTGACGCCGAGGTTGAAAGGGCGGAGATGAAGTTCCTAAACTTGAAAGCTGGGACGATGACACATCGTGAGTACACTACAGAGTTCAATCGAATGTCTAGGTTGGTACCCGATATGGTCAGCACTGAGGCTAAGAGAATCAAGTGTTATGTGAGGGGATTACCACAGAGAGTCCGCATGTTAGTCAGGACAAGTAAACCTGCTACTTTCGATTCTGCTATCGAACTCGCAGAGATGGTCTATGCAGACCTGGCTGCGGATGATGTGGTGGTGGGAGACGAGAAGAAAGAGAAGAAATGGGCCGCTCCTGCTAAACGACCCGGTACTCAGTTATGGAACCCCAAAGATAAGAAGCAGAGAGTGTGGGAGAAGAGATCGTGTAAGACCTGCGGAAAGATGCATGGTGGTGAGTGCAAGTGGGGTAAAAGTTTTGGTGTTTGTCTCAAATGTGGAAAGGCTCACGGTGGGGAATGTCGGATGGGGTCTAATGTGTGTTATAAGTGTGGGAAGGTAGGGCATTATGCCAATGAGTGCAGTGCAAAGCCAGCATGTTACAAATGTGGCAAGACAGGCCACATGGCGAGAGAGTGCACAGATGGTGAAGCTGGAGGTAGTGGAAGGAAGGATGCCGATCAAGCTAGGCCAACAACTAGAGCCTACATGCTGACCCAAGAACAAGCCAAACAGATTCCGGATGTCGTCACAGGTACGTTTCTAGTGAACGGTGTTTCCGCTTCTGTATTATTTGATTCGGGCGCAAACAAAAGTTTCGTAGCCACACCATTTAGTAAACTAGCTAAAATGAAATGTTGCCGAGTGTCTGAAACTTTTGTAGTAGAAACCGCCAGTGACACTTCGGTTAAAATAACAAAAATGGTTAAGAACTGTAAGATAGAATTGGAAGGACATGAGTTCCCGGTTACCTTGTACGTTATGACCTTGGGAGGGTTCGATGTGGTTTTGGGTATGGATTGGTTGTCTGAGTTTGAGGCTCAGATAGTATGTAAGAGTAGGATGATAAGGTTAAAGTCATTGGATGGTAGTGCGGTAACGGTTTATGGTGATAAGGAAAGTTCTGGGCTTAATGTCATTTCGATGATAAAAGCCGAGGGTTTGCTAAGGCAAGGGTGTCGTGCCTACCTGGCGTATGTCGTCAACGCTGCGGCCGAGACGAAAGAAATGAAAGATGTTCCTATTGTACGCGACTACCCAGAAGTATTCCCTGAGGATCTTCCGGGGTTGCCGCCGGAGCGAGAGATAGAATTTCAGATAGATTTAATACCAGGAGCCCAACCTGTCGCGAAAGCGCCTTACCATCTAGCACTGTCCGAGATGAAAGAATTGATGTAACAACTGCAAGAACTCCTCGACAAAGGTTTCATAAGACCGAGTGTTTCCCCGTGGGGCACACCAGTGTTGTTCGTGAAAAAGAAGGATGGAAGTATGAGAATGTGCATAGACTATCGTGAGTTGAATAAGCTTACGGTAAAGAATAGATATCCGTTGCCAAGGATTGATGATCTGGTTGACCAACTTCAAGGTTCAAGTTGGTTCTCACGAATAGATCTCAGATCAGGCTACCATCAGCTGAAGGTGAAGGAGGCAGACATCCCTAAGACAGCGTTCCGAACGCGGTATGGACACTACGAGTTCCTCGTAATGTCATTCGGTCTAACCAATGCTCCTGCAGCATTTATGGACATGATGAATAGGGTGTGTCAACCGATGTTGGATAAGTCGGTTATCGTCTTCATTGACGATATATTGATTTATTCAAAGAACGAGTCTGAACATGCTGAGCATTTGAAAGAGGTATTGGAGACTCTGAAGAAAGAGAAGTTGTATGCCAAGTTTTCGAAGTGCGCGTTCTGGTTAAGAGAAGTGCAATTTTTAGGTCACGTTATTAATCCGGAAGGAATTACCGTGGACCCAGCTAAGATTGAAGCGATAACGAATTGGAAGACTCCGCAGAATCCGACTGATATACGAAGCTTCCTAGGGTTAGCTGGCTACTATAGGAGATTCATCGAAGGTTTCTCCAAGATAGCCGCACCGCTGACCGGTATGACCCGAAAGTCGATAGTATTCAGTTGGGGGAAGTTTCAGGAGGAAGCCTTTGAAGAATTGAAGAAGAGACTCACGCAAGCTCCAATCCTTACTTTACCCGATGGCGACGAGGATTTCGTTGTTTGTGCTGATGCCTCGCATCAAGGGTTAGGTTGCGTGTTGATGCAACGAGGGAAGGTGATAGCCTACGCGTCTAGGCAGTTGAAGGTCCATGAGAGTACTTATCCGACGCACGATTTGGAGTTAGCGGCTGTAGTGCATGCTCTTAAGATATGGAGGCATTATCTGTACGGTACTAAGTGCACTATCTATACAGATCATAAGAGTTTAAAGTACTTCTTCGAGCAGAAAGAATTGAACATGAGGCAGAGAAGATGGTTAGAATTGATAAAGGATTACGACTGTGAGATTAAGTATTACCCCGGTAAAGCTAACGTGGTCGCTGATGCGCTTAGTCGTAAGAATGAGGAAGTCCTTGCAGCAGTGAAGTCATACAAGTTAATCATGAACTCAAGTCTTTTTGAAGAAATCATCAAAGTGCAGTCAGAAGTGTTAGTAGACGAAGGGTTAGTAAAGAAAGAAAGGATTTATGGCCAGCAAGATGGGTTGATGGAAAACACTCATGGAGTTAAAACTCGGTTCGACCGTATGTGGATCCCACGCCATGGTGATCTTAGAAGTCGAATCTTAGATGAAGCTCATAAGTCAAGGTACTCAATCCATCCTGGAGCTACAAAGATGTACCAAGACTTGAAAAGAGATTACTGGTGGCCAGGAATGAAGAACGATGTAGTGGATTATGTAGGTAAGTGCTTAACTTGCTTACAAGTCAAAGCCGAACACCAAAAGCCTTATGGGAAAATGCAACCGTTAGAGATACCTGAGTGGAAATGGGAACACATCACCATGGACTTCATAACTAAGCTACCTCGTTCAGCTAAGCAACATGATACCATCTGGGTGATTGTGGACCGCTTGACCAAGAGTGCTCACTTTCTGCCCATACGAGAGGCCATCTCGTCAGAAACGTTAGCAAGCTTGTTCATCAGAGAAGTTGTAACCAAGCATGGAGTACCGTTATCGATCGTGTCCGATAGAGATACCCGGTTTACTTCGAGGTTCTGGAAGAAATTCCATGAAGCTATGGGGACGAGGTTGAACATCGGTACGTCGTATCATCCTCAAACTGATGGACAGTCTGAAAGGACGATCCAAACCCTTGAGGATATGCTACGTGCTTGTGTTTTAGATTTTGGTGGAAGTTGGGATGATCATCTGCATCTGGCAGAGTTCTCCTATAACAACAGTTACCATTCAAGTATTGGTATGCCACCGTTTGAGATGCTTTACGGTAGACGATGTAGAACCCCGGTGTGTTGGGTTGAGATTGGTCAGAAAGAAATGGGAAGCCTAGAAGTGGTTCAGGAAACGTCTTCAAAGTTCGATCTGATCAAAGCAAGATTGAAAGCCGCGCAAGACAGACAAAAGTCTTATGCAGATAAGCGGCGACGACCAATTGAGTTTAACGTAGGTGACTATGTAATGCTCAAGGTCTCGCCTTGGAAGGGGATTATCCGTTTTAGGAAAAGAGGAAAGTTGAGTCCGAGGTACATTGGACCGTTCAAGATTGTAGGTCGTGTGGGTGAAGTAGCTTATAAACTGGATTTACCCGATGAGTTAGAAGGAATTCATTCAACCTTCCATGTTTCTCATCTGAGGAAGTGTCTAGCTGATGACACGTCTCACGTGCCATTAACGGACATTGAGGTTGATGAACAATTGAACTACATCGAGCAACCGATAGAGATCATTGATCGCAAGGAGAAGCAGCTTCGTCACAAGATTATACCCTTGGTAAAAGTGATATGGAAACACCGCAAGGGATCAGATGCTACTTGGGAAGCCGAGGATGAGATGCGCAAGTTTTACCCTAGTTTTTTTATGTAATAGTTAGGTTTCGGGGACGAAACCTCTTTAAGGAGGGGAGACTTGTAACATCCTAAAATTTTAATGATGAATAAAGGAAGTTATGTTTAGTGATTTCGCGTAATTAATTAATATCGGGTAAGGAGCGGGTCTTGGACTTGGATTAATTGAGATGGGTTAAATGAGAATGGGATTTCAGGGATATAAATACCCCCAAAACCCCAAAATACCTTCATTTCCATCATTTTCCTAAAAACACTCCATAACATACACACCACCTACAACCGCCGGCGGCAGCCGAGGAGAGGGAGAGCGAGGTCCGAGAAAGAGAGAGCGGTTGGTTGTGATTAAGCAAGTAAACGAGATCCAAACAAGCCCAAAAAGGTATGGTTCTTGATCTTTGAAGTTTAAAGATCCAAGCTTTTTAGTGTATAAACGACCGAAAATGGCCGGGTAGCGTAGTGGGTGATATTGAACCATAGCAAGGGTGTTAAAATCGCTCGAAATGCCGATCAGAAGCTAAAACAGCGGCTGTCTGGGCAACTTCGCCTTCATCTGGGCAACTTCGCCTTCAAAGCAACGAACTTCGCCTGCAAGCTAAGTTCGCCTGATGAACTTCGCCTGCAAGCTAAGTTCGCCTGATGGCAACTTCGCTGTAAAGTTAAGTTCGCCTGATGATAACTTCGCCTGAGGCCAAGTTCGCCTGATGATAACTTCGCCTGAGGCCAAGTTCGCCTGATGACAACTTCGCCTAAAGCCAAGTTCGCCTGATGACAACTTCGCCTAAAGCCAAGTTCGCCTGATGACAACTTCGCCTAAAGCTAAGTTCGCCTAAGGTTTAACTTCGCCTAAAGCTAAGTTCGCCTAAGGTTTAACTTCGCCTAAAGCCAAGTTTGATTAGGAAGTAAACTAAAAATCTAATGAAAAATGTGTTAAGACAGTTAATGGAAATAAAAATTTTCCAAGCTGACCTGGCAGCTCGACCCCAGCCAGGGGCTCTGCCCCTTGGACCCTGCTAGGGGCTGCCGCCCCTAGACCCCGCTGCCCCCGGACCCCCGTTCGTTGTGGGTCATATAAAGATAGAAATACATTATAAGTAGTGATAGTTAAATTGATATGTATACTTGTTATACAGTCAGCCGTGCACAACTGAAGAAAGGGATTACGATCAACGGAGAACGTAACCGTGTTCAGGTGAGTTTCTAGCCCCATTCCTTGTTATGTTTTCGGGGCTGTGTGCATACTTGATGTGTTGTTAATACATTTATCCTAAGTGATAAGTGTATGCCCTATATGATATATGTGTTATGTAAGAATGATTGCTTGATGGTACGTGAACGATCTTCGGATATTGCACGTACTGTCAGGTTGTAATGCTATGTATAAGGTAAGTATAATATGAATGCTTATGCGTATGAACGTGATAGAGATAATAAAAGAAGGAAATAATGATGTATGGTCGTATGGTTACGAAAAGGGGTACCGAGCCCTAATAATACTCGAGGTATGATGTATGGTTGTATGGTTACGAAAAGGGTACCGAGCCCTAAAAAATACTCGGGGTATAATGTATGGAACGAAGAGGGAATCGAACCCTACTAATATTCTAAAACTAGGGACCAGACCCTTATAATATCTGTGATGTTAGGGACCAGACCCTTATAATATCTGTGATGTTAGGGAATCGAACCCTTCTAATATTCGAAAACTAGGGACCAGACCCTTATAATATCTGTGATGGTAGGGACCAGACCCTTATAATATCTGTGATGTTAGGGAATCGAACCCTTCTAATATTCGAAAACTAGGGACCATACCCTTATAATATCTGTGAGGTTATAGGGCGAAAGGCTCTTTAAAACGTATGATTATGTATGTAAAGAAAGTATGAAGGTAAAAATGAAAGTAAAAGCACTTAAGTGTGTATGAAATAAAGTTAAGAGGTTAAGTATGAAGTGTAAAGAATGTATTGTATGATTATGTGATTAACTAGAACTCACTCAGCGTAGCTGACTTTTAGTATGCACGCAGGTGAGTAGGATGAGACAGCTGGCTTGAGCGGGGACACATGGCAGAAGAATAAGAGCCTGGCATCTGAAGACTTACGATGTTTTAATTTTAATGTTTTAATGTGAAAGACAAAGGATGTTTTGAGACAAGTTATGAAATATTGTAATGTTTTATGAAAGTTTTATATCCCGCATAAATGTTTTAATTAACTCTGATATTTAGAACTGTGTTTATGAGTAAATCCAACACGAAAGTAGGGTTACCGGTAACGGGGCCTTACAGCGAGGAGGCAGAATAGTTACGTCAATTTGTTGAGGATATACCAAGATGGCCTAAGCCAGCATCGGCCATTTGTATACATTGTGATAGCTAATCGGCAATTGGCAGAGCTCATAGAACAAAGAATAGACATATTAGACGTAGACATAACACGGTACGACAACTAATCTCTATAGGAGTTATCACTGTTGACTACATGAAGTTAAAGGATAATATTGCGGATTTGTTAACAAAAGGCCTAAGTAGAGAGTTAGTTCAGAAGTCGTCCATGGGAATGGGACTAAAGCCCTTGAAAAATTAAAGGTTCATACGAAGGAAACCTAACTCAACAGATTGGAGATCCCAAGAATTGAGTTCAATAGGAAAACCTAATTGTATGAATTAATGAGGTCACTGTGAGGGGAATAACCCTACGTATTTAAAAGGTAGTTTACTACATGGTCGGTAAACTTCCTAGTCCATTCCTAAAAGTGAAAAGTGTGAGGCTAAGCCCATGGCTTTTAATGATTCAACTAAGGTAACCATACATGGTGAATCACCTATGTGAGAGAGAAGTGGGGTTGCTTCGAAGGGTATTGTTGGGGCACAATACTTAATGGCTCTCGCAGAACCAGGATCATAACGAATATAACTATGAGGACTTGACTTTGTCTGGGAGAGTCTTGTGTGAAGTGTATCGTCGTCTACACAAATGACAGATGAGTTCAAAGACATCGTTGTCTACTCAGAGTCAGTGGCTAAGTGCTCTTCATAAGCAAAGGTTCAAAGAGTAACATCTACCTATTGTATGCTAGATTCAACTGCTGAAATCTAATCGAAATAATAATGTTGTTTCGACCTCCATTCATGTGGGGGATTATTGGAATTTTGGGTATCTATGTGTGTGAATGAATGTCTTAAAAACGGAAGTGGTAAAACTTGTCCCACATCGGTTTGGGAACAAAGTGAAGAGTGGTTTATAAGGTGCAACCTTTACTAGTCATTTGAAGCTTTGTGATGTGTTTTACAACAACTCCTACCCGTGCGCAGGGGGGGTGCAAAATTGGGTTCCTGGACTTAAATTCTTTGAACTCGTGCGTGCCCGCACGTCCCGCGAACACGAATGCAACTCCGAAAACCCGGGCCCGAGTGAGGAAATTTTTTGCACTCGTTTTTGTTTTTTAGACTGCCCGCTGGTGCATTTCGTAACTGATAGTCAATGACATTAGTGATCATTATTCAGTAATGATTATTAGTTTCTGTTTCATTGCACTAATGATTTCGTAACTAATGGTCAATGACATGAATGATCATTATTCAGTAATGATTATTATTTCCTGTTTCATTGCACTAATGATGACCATTATGGTGATTATTATTCACTAATTAATAAGTATTATTATGGTCAACAATTAGTTATGAGTTTTAGTTTTATTGTTATAAAACTAGATGAAATGCTTCAGTTCATACAACTAGAGAAAAACCCACAACTCTCTCATCCTCTCCGCTGCAACATTATTACGGTTTCATTTCAGACAAGTGATCAAGTCCGGTAGTCCGCTACTGCTTCGAACCGGAGTACCCTGGGAACATACCGCGAATCTATTTAAGGGAATTGTGTCAAACACAAGCCCGGTTCACTGTTATCATTTATTGTTTCTATTCTATTGTTTCGGTTCTAATACAGGAAATACCAACACGGAACAATACGAACCCGTCATCAATAGAAGAAAGCTTTCAGTCAGTCGAAATGTGCAATAAAAGAGAATCAATAAGGTTTTGATTGACAATATATTGATAGAAAGAAAGAGATTACGGTTATAGGGGAAAAGAAGACGGACTGGGTTCAGTTAAAAATCCACGTATTTTTAACAATGAAACTGCTAAGTAAGTTTTAGGAGCTAAGATTTTTCATATACATGTAAATATTTTCTTACATATAAAAACGATATAATTTATATAAGACAAATTAAATAATAAAAATGTTCAGTTTATAAAAATATTTTATAAGCAAACCTAACGTTTTTAAGATATAAAATATGTTTTCTATAAGCAATTTGAGAAATCATTAAACAAAAAATATAAAAAAAGAACTTTAAAAATGTATAATTAATAGGAGAGAGAGGCGGGAAAAAAGTAAGAAATGCATAAGGGAATAACATGTGGCATGAGAAAACTTTTATTTATTATATAGTATATATAGATATAAGGGATGGATCTTACTAGAAGTAATATTATAACGAGAAGCGCGAGAAGTAAATCTCAACCATTGATTACAAAGATCAATGGTTTATGTTACAACATGGTAATTTAGTAAATATCAATAACGTTTAACCAGATTTTAATTGCTTGCAAAGGCTAAAATGTCATTAGTGTGTAGCTATAAAAAGAAACGGCTGGAATATCCCTAGATTCACTCTATAACTTCTCTACACAACTCAAGGCACGAAATCCTCTTCCGATGTCCAACTGATACACACAATCGATCAAATTAAAGTCGATAGATTCCTATTCTATGAGTATAAGAAGCAATCAGTCATATATGCATTGAACGAAATTGGTTTTTGAAGCTGAATTGGGGGTTTCTTGTATGCTAGAGGGATCGAACCTTACACAACGTAGGTATGTTGGGCTTTCTTTCTTTCTTTTTTTTAGTAGATGTAGGTTATTAAGTTAATAATGGAAGCTCGTTTAACTAATTCTGATATAGTTATTCATAATTCAATACACCATATATTTTTGTTGTAATTATTTTGTTTAGTGGGTGGGGTAGTTAATTTTGATAAAACATTTAGTGGAAACACTTCCAAAACCTGGTTGTTGTGATGTTTTACACAAATTAAAGTTTTTTTATGTGTATCTGTGTAGGATGTGTTGGGTGTATTTGCAAATTGTGTAGGTGTTAATTTAAGTACACACTTTATTATGTGTAGGTTGAGTAAGGTTTATCTGTAAATTGTGTAGTTGTGTTGGTATTAATTTGAGTTTGAATTATGTTATCTGTAGGTTGTTTATTAAACAATTTGCATATGTGTAGATAATGGTTGTGTAGGGATATGTTGGTTTCATATGTGTAGCATCTGTAATTGTCTTGTTAGTGTAACGATATGTATGTATATATATGAAGGAACAACCCTACAGAACCACTAAAAAATATTGATAGTTCATACAATGTACATTTTGAATAATATGATGATCTGTATAGGTGGTATTATGAACAAGTGTAGAATATATAGGTATATTCTGCGTCTTTCTTACAATGACGATTCTCAACCTAGAGATGGCCAAATGAACGGATTGGGTAAAATGTCAAAATTAACTTAATATAAGCACATGTAAGTTGGGTTTGGTTGCCACCAATGTGTCTTTTTTTTTTACTATGTAGGTTGTGATGTATGAATGGATGATAAATTTGTTGTTGTGTAGGGGCGACTATGTTTGTTTTGTATGCAGGTTGTTTATATATTTAATGAATTAAATATGAATAATGCTGCATGTGTAGGGGTGTATGCAGTTTGTTTTATGTGCATGATTAATGGGCCTGTTGTGTAATTAATTTGTTACTACGTAGTGGGATCGTGGTTTTCGTGAATGCAGGTTGTTTAAATATTTAATGAGTTAAATATGAATAAAGGGACTGTTGTGTAAGTAATTTATTTTTTGTGTAGGGTTAATGGGCCTATTGTGTAAGTAATTTGTTTTATGTGTGGATCAATGGGCCTCTAAGTAATTTGTTATTATGTAGGGTGACTGTGCTTGTTGCGGATGGCGCTTGAAAATATTCCAAACAAAAGAGGGTTATGCTTAAAAATAATATTATACGCATATCGTGGCACATGTGTGGAGTCAACAAAGCAGAATCTGCCATTGCTGAATTTAAAGATTGAATTTGCCATAAAAATTTGCTTTCGAGCATAAACACGAAACTACATGTCACGTTATGTTATGTGTAGACTATGCATATACAAATTGCTAGTTGGTTTTTCTAAAAATTGGTACTCTGTTTTTTTGCAAATTGTGTAGGGTTCATCAAAAAATTGTGTAGGGTTCATCTAATTTGAATACATGTTACATTATGTTATGTATAGACGATGTAGGGTTTATATAAAAATTGGTAATTGTTTTTTCTAAAAATTGGTACTCAACTTTCTGCAAATTGTGTGAGACTCATCTAAAAATTGTGCAGGGTTGATAAAAACAACGTTGAACAAACACTAAATGGCGATGACACATCAATAACATTCACCGCATTTGATTAGGGTTATATACAACTTCAGTGAAGTATTTATGAATCGTTTATAGTGTTTTTTTTAAGGATTGACATGCTGAAAGTGTTTTTTGTTTAATGTGATGGGCTAGCATCCGCTTGTAGTATATTTATATTCTTGATTTATGTAACTTGTGTAGGATTGGCTATAACCTAAACGAATTCTATGAATCAACTAAATAATAAAATTGATGTTATGACAATATAGAATTTGGCATAAATGAATTCAATATAACTTAGTTTGGTTCATTTTGTGTTTTGAATAATAAAAAAATCAAAATCAAAATCGTAATAAGAATAACTGAACAAAATAAATATGATGAGTTGATAGAAGCCGGATATGGAATAATTCAAAAATATTGAATTTGCTGATTCATATAAAATTTGATAGTGTCAACAAAATCTCAAATAAAAAATTGGTGAAAAAGAATTAATTTGACAAAAACAAAATCATGAATTACGGATTATAATAAAACATAATCAAATAAATAATAATGATTAGTAACTTGCAAAAATAATTATTACCATAATAACAAAACTAGTTAATTTACTAAGAAGCCCCTATGAATAAATAAAGTGAAAATAAAAAAAATATGTGATTGGTTAAAGTCTCTTCTCGCACTAAAAATACTTCTGAAATAAACCTAAACATATGTATATATACACACACACACACACATATAAAATTTGAATTTGAATTTGAATTTCGAATTGAATTGAATAAAAAATTATAAATTCGTATTCGACTTATATACAAATCGAATTTTAAAATAGAATATAACAGAAAACAGAGAAAATTCCCAAAATAATATATTTTAGGAGAGAGAAGCTTAAAATAATCCAAAATTTGAAAAATTTCCCAAAATAATCCAATGTAAACTCATGTGGGCGATAGATTTGGATTCCCGCCGATAGTTTTCTAGATCCAATAGTTTCTTAAACGTGTTAAAAGTCTGACCCCGCCTGTGAGATTTCAAAGGAAATCCGCCTGACCCGTGAGTTTTGATACCAAAACGGTCTCCTTGAAAACCATCTCCTCCGTGACATTTCACCATGCTTTTGTCTTCATTCGGTGAGTTTTTGAAAAAAGTTGAATCCACCCCATTCCACCATTAATTCACCACCCCCACCACCACCACCTCCGACGAACCAAACACCAACAAAAACCCAAGACCACCACCACCTCCTACTCTGGCCGTCTCATCTTCCTCCCTTCTCCTCCTCATCGTCGCCGAAACCCTAGCCTTCGGCTCTCTCCTCTTCCTCTCACGTCGCCTCCTCCCACCATCCTCCAGCAGCCGTGTCCACCCCAAGTACCACACCAACCTCCCCTAACGTCGGTTCAACGTCCGCCACCTTCTCCTTCGTCTGCATCAACTCTGTCGTCTTCTCCGGTTTCCGGCAAGTGGTGGTGGTGGTGGTGGTGGTGGTGGTGGTGAATCAATGATGGAATGATGTGGACTCAACTTTTTTCAAAAACTCACAGAGGAGACAAAGCATAGTGAAACAAGGAGATAGTTTTCAAGGAGACGGTTTTGGTATCAAAACTCACGGGTCAGACGGATTTCCTTTGAAATCTCATGGGTGGGATCAGACTTTTAACACGTGTTATAAAACTATTGGTGTTGAGATATAATCTTGAAATGGGTTATCGAAAGTTGAATGGGCTTGGTGAAAGTATTTTATTATGTTTATTTTGGTACGTTTATTTAGTATGGCAAGAATATTAAATATTATTTAGTTGCATAGAGTAAGTTGTCTTGTTTTGAAAGTTATTAGTTCATTATAAATAGATGGTTGGGGTTTATGTAATTTGCAAGAGTCAATAATTATAATAAAGAAGTAATAGTCGATCTTGGTTGAGATCAAATTTGTGTTCGTGTTCTTGGGCCTAATTTCCAATAATTGATATCAAAGATTTTATGCTCTTGATATTCTAGTTCAAAGAAAGTTGACATAGAGAAGAAGAAAGACCGGAATTAAGGATCTGGAAATTGAAGACACAGCTTGAAGTAAAAAAGAAGGAAGCATGCTGTAGAAGAAAGAAGCATGCAAGTAGGCATCTCATAAAAGTCAAACAACTAAAAGAGAATTAATTTGGGCAAGATAGGAAGCTAGCACCTCAAGTTTGTGGCTACAATCGATCAAAAGCAATCAAGCAAGTTAGTAATTGTTGAATTAACCAGTGGCGGATTTAAAACCAAATGTCATGGGTAACGTTCAAAAAAAATTTTAACTGTATTTCATACAATGTAAACTAAATAAAAACATAAACACAATGATAAATAAATTTAAACACATGGGTTGTATATTTCTCCCATTTTGTTTTTGAAAGCTTGAAATCGAGCCATCACATCCTCTTCTTTTACTTTATCAAGCGTTTCTCTTTCGACCGCACAAATTAAAGCATTGTTAAAATACTCATCACTCATTCGATTGCGTAAATCTGTCTTGATAAACCAACGCTAGCTTCAACGGTTGCTGTTGCAACCGGTAAAACCAACGCTAGCTTCAATATACGATAAACCAAAGGAAAGGTGGTGTGTTTTCCGGTTTCCACCATTACACGAGCAAGGTCACGCATTTCACCCAAGTTTGCAAATTTATCATCATCCTTTAAAGTGTGATAAAAGGTTGTAAGATCACCCGAAATCACCCTCCTTCATTATTAAAGTCATTTGGATACATTTCAGAAAATGCCACTATTTTCGATATGTCAAACTTAGAAAACGAATCACAAGGATTTGAAGCGGACGTATTTTATATCAAACTAGTTGAGACTTCACTAAATCTATTTCCAAGTTCTTGAATTTGCATATCCAAAATGGTATTAAAAACTTCAACCTCAAAATAATGTCGATTAGTAATGATATTCTTTCGGTTTCGTTGATTACCATAACTTTATGTCATATCTAACATCTTAATCTTGTTTTTTTACACAAAAATATGTCACTCTAGCCAGCATATTGTCAAACCCGTTTTGTCTTAGATTATTCAAAGCTCGGTTTGTCCGTTTATCAACTTAGACGCTTCTAACAAATCCTGATTTTTTAAGATGTTTTGATAGAGTATTTGTGAGGCCTAAAATATCGTCTAAGAAGTGTATGTAAAACACAAAATCAAAACTCTTAAAATACTTAAGAATACCTTCCGCATTAGTTCATTGTTGCACACTCTAATCCTTTTCAAGTCATAATTTCACCTCTTCTCGGAAACAGCGTGGTCAGGTGACTAGAGGAGGAGGGCAGCCCGCAGCAGCGCAATGATGTCTGGCGGTGTCTAGTCACAGTGGTGGCTTGGAGTTTTTGATTAATTGAGGACAGAAAATTTTGTTTTAAGTGTAACACATATTATTTTAAGGGTTAATGGGTTTTATTGGTTTGGGCTTTACACCTTAGTTTGGGCTTTAGTTGGGTTGAATTTTTAAATTGGTTAGGCTTAAAACGCATAGGGTAATATTATTTTTTTCAAGGGTAACGAAACACGAAAACTAACATAAAATTATTTTTGTTACACTACCGATGAGAAGTTGAGGGGTAGCGGAGGCTACCCCTCGTATTACACTACATCCGCCCCTAGAATTAACTCCAAAAGGTGAAGCAAGTGTCGATACGTAATTTTCTTTTGTTTTTTTTTTCTAAACAAAAGTAGCTGATTAATTGAAAGAAGGCAACGGGTTCTTCTTGAATCCATGTGTTAGAAAATCAAGTTCATGTTAAGCAAGTAGCAAGAAAAATCTGATCAGCAAGTAGGTCTGTAGCAAGAAAACTTGATTAGCAAATGGGACAAGAGAAAGAAAAGCCGGTTAGCAAGTAGGCCGGAAATTGATTAGCAAGTTGGTTAATAGAACGTTTAGCAAGAAAACTGGTTAGCAAGTTGACCAGATCAAGTTCAGAGCAAGTAATTTGATCATCTGATCATAAACAAGAGCAAGAAACCCAGTTCCGGTTATAGCAAGAGCAGGAATGAATCGCAAGAATTCAAGCGAGACCAAGAAACTCGTTTTCAAGTTAAAGAAAAAAATAAAGCAAGATCATTAGCAAGAAAGAAACAACGAAGCAAAAAACCGCAAGAGCAATAAATCATGGCAGAAGACAAAGAAGTTGGACCGATTCGTGAGCAAGGCAATGTGTCCCTACAATGACCTAAGTTGGCAGAAACAAACTACACCATGTGGGCAATTTTGATGGAGCAAAGCTTCAGGCTTATGGTCTTTGAGGGATGGTTAATAATAATAATAATAATAATAATAATAATGTTGCTACAACAAAAGCAATGATTTTTCAAACACAACCGGAAGATATCTTGATGCAGGTTACGCAATACCTGAGTGCAAAATAGGTGTGGGAATCAATCAAGGTTCGGTATGTATGAGAAGATCGGGTTCAGAAAGCACGTTTATCAATGTTAAGGAGTGAGTTAGAGACGTTGGAGATGAAGGAGAACGAGACCGTGAATGAGTTTACAAGCAAGTTAAGTGGCATGAGAGCAAATTTTAGAACTCTCGTTTCTAATCTCAAATATAAGGTGACTGAAGGAAGCTAATTAATTCTGTTCCTCGGAAATTCCTACTAATCATAGCCTCTATGGAACAATATTTAGATATTGATAGTATGCCTTTTGAAGAAGCTATGGGGAGGATAAAAACCTTTGAAGAACATCTTAAAGCCTTTTATAAACTAGAAGAGAGTGATCAAAGTAAGCTACTACTAGGAAGTTCAAGTAATCCAAGGGTTGATGATCCTGAAAGTTGGCACTATGGAAAGAGAAGAGGTGGTGATCAAAACCGTGGTAGAGGAAGAGGTTTTGGTAGAGGAGAAAGAGGATGTGGAAGAGGCATGGGACAAGGAAACAAAGACAAAAGTGGGTTTAGGTTCTATGAATGTGGTGAACCCGGTCACTTCGCATACGAGTGCACCAAATAAGAGGAAAAGAAAGATGACAAGAACGAAGAAGCAAACCCTGTTTGAGATGATCACGATCCAGCTTTGTGGTGAAGAATAATTAGTCGATTTCAATATTAAAAGGGAATGTTGAGACACAATCTTGAAACGGGTTATCGAAAATTGAAGGGGCTTGATGAAAGTATTTATTATGTTTATTTTGGTACGTTTATTTAGTATGGTAAGAATATTAAATATTATTTAGTTGCCTAGAATAAATTGTCTTGTTTTGCAAGTTGTTAGTTTATTATAAATAGATGGTTAGAGTTTTTGTAATTTGCAAGAGTCAAGAAGTATAACAAAAAAGAAAAAGTCAATCTTGGTTGAAATCAAATTTGTGTTCGTGTTCTTAGGCCTGATTTCCAATAATTAGATCTTGAAAACTGTCTTATGAAATTTTTCAAATTTTAAATTATTTTATACTTTTCTAAATTGAATTATTTTAGGAATTTTCTCATAAAAATATCCATCCAAAAAAGAAAGATATTTTATTGTTGTGTTGGAAAGACATTCTCTTTTTTCCTTTACTGGTTAGATTTTGACACTTAGAAGATGGCAGGTGGCACCAATCACCATCACCTTCATTCTCTCTCTCTCATCGTTCAAAAACCTAGAGAGAGAAACACACTGCCTTCATTCTCTTTAATCGTAAGTCAGTCTCTCTGCATTTTCTCTTTTAATTGTTTTTTCATTTTGCAATCAATCAAAAGTATATGTGTGTGTTCTGATCCGTTGTTTTTAGCTCGTTTAGGTTAATCATTATATTATTGCATGTGTCATGTGTGTATTTGATTCGTTAATTTACTCATTTAGCACTCTAATTATCCCCTCTTTGCTAGGGTTTTGTATTTGTTAGCAGTTTGATTGTATGCCATTTGAATTTGATGCTGTTGTTGATAGTAAATATAATATATTAATAATAATAGTTATTATTATTATTATAATAATAAGGTATATTGGTTTTTATTAATCCTAACTATTGCCTTTTGGTCACTGTCGGTCTCAACTATTGGCTACCGACTGTCCCAACTTCTTTTAACATATTTGTTCCTAATGTCCGCGACTAACAGAATCCTAATGTCGTTAGTTTCAAGTCGTCGAAAAAACGTTTTGGCCGGAAAAGTCAAATTTGTTGCCGGAAAACACTACCTGAACACCGCAACCAATTGACTCACCACCAACCAACTACCACCACTTGAGCACCATCAACCGATTCCGACGATGGTTCTAGGGTCTCCGGCGACCTCAGTAATTGAGGCTTTTAGTAGAAAAAGGTTCCTAAAGGTCCGATACAAAGTTACCACGATGTTTGGGACGAAAATGTTGAGTTTTTGGGGAAAAAAATTGAGTTTTCTGGCCAAAAACGTTTTTCAGGCGACCTGAAACTAACGACGTTAGGATGCTGTTAGTCGCGGACCGTTAGGAACAAATACGTTAAAAGTTGGGACCGTCAGCAGCCAATTCGTTAGTTGGGACCGGTAGTGACCAAAAGACGATAGTTGGGATGAATTAAAACCAATATACCTAATAATAATGATCATGCTACGGGATTGCTTTTGGCAACAAAAGTGAAACTTAGGATTATCATTGGTCAAACTATAAGCGAAAGCTCAAGCGGCTTCAGCGAGTGTCCAGTAAACACTGCATGACACAATATTATTGGATGAATTCAGAGGTCGGCTTTAGCACCAACACATAGTCTTATTATTACTGTTGGCCAATAGATCATAATTTGGATTTTTAAAATTCATTTTTTCTAATAATAATAGTCACCAATACTTATTTCTGTTCATAGTATAGTTCTACTACTGATTAAAGCAAAAACATGTCTTGATGTGCAGCTGCAGCAGTTTAGTCATCAACAGTTAATTTCATAATGTCAAACTTCAACAAGCCAAGAAGTCAACCAAGGCCTCCCAGATCCTATGCTTTAGGAGGTAAAATAACAAATTCACAATTTTATGCTATGAATCGTTTATCGTATTTTAATTTTGGTTCTATAGGTGTGGATCATACAGAGCCAATAAAGAAAAAAGGCTTTGCAAGAAACATGGTTTTTGCTTTAGGACTTTTAACATTATGCATTTTAATCCTCAAACAATCGCCTACTTTCACGAGTCCTAGCCCCGTAAGCAAGCCGACCCTTTTGATCAAGTTATATGTGGTTTTAAATTTTTAATATATAATTTGTTTTAATTACCATATTGTCCTTTGAAGTTCTCACGACACGAACCAGGGGTTACTCATGTTTTAGTAACTGGAGGTGCTGGCTATATCGGTTCTCATGCTGCACTACGTCTTCTTAAAGACTCGTATCGTGTAACCATTGTGGTATGTCTCTGTTCTTATTAATCTTTTGCTAATATTCAGTTATATAATGCAAATTAAAATTTAATAATTTTGTTGTAGGATAATCTATCTCGTGGAAACATAGGCGCGGAGTTCTTCAAGATCTGTTTCCTGAACCCGGGAGACTTCAATTCATTTATGCTGATTTAGGAGACGCGAAAGCCGTATCCTTCTAAACATAAATATTAGCATTTCTTGAAAAAAAAACACATGCAATTGTTTATTTGTTTGTTACCTGATGTAGGCTGTCGCGGTCTACTCAAACAATCAATTGATTTGAGCATTAAATGTTGCCAAAAACGGTCTCCCCAATATCACTCTCGGCTCTTCTTCATTCTCTACCGGCTCATAATCCAAAACAAGAAAATCTTCAGGATAATAAAACTCACCAACCTTTACTGCAACTCCAACCAACTTCCCTCAGGGCCGCCTTCGAGTGAAATCAGCTAACACCAATGTGGTGTCAACTTCTTGTAAAGGTCCAAACTCAAACCAGTCATAAACACTCCCCGGTAGAACACTTACACTCGCACCATAATCAACTAACGCTTTGGTGGTCTTGAACTCTCCAATCTGAATGGGAATAACTGGTGCCCCTATTTCAAATTCTTCAACCGTGTCGCTCACCCCATGATCTTCAATGGTGATTGTACTCACGTGTACGTTTTTACCATTTGATGAACTGCTACTCTGATGACTCGGGTTCTTCACAGTATCACTTGGTAGCTTGGATGGATTCCTCTTCAAACTAGCCACTTCCTCAGCTAGCTGGCTCACCTGTTTATCCCTCGCAGCATTGGCTTTCTCTTGGAGCTCTAACCTTTGGTTTACACTTTTATTCTGAGCCTCCTAATCTCTTCATCTGCTTCAGAAAATCCATCACGTCCTTAATCGACTCCTCCTTGTTACCAGAAGAACTTCCTTGACCTTGTGTTGCCCCTTAACTTTGCTGACCCTACTGATAACTCTTCTGATAAACCTTATTATAACCACCCGACTCTTTTTGATTATACCCGCTTTGATCGCTACCCCTTTCGTTCCCATATTGACGCTGATTCGACTGATAACCTGCTTTTTGGGAATTACCTTAGACGTTCAGGTTTTGCTGCGTGTTCGGGTTTCCATAGCTGAAATTGGGGTGGTTTCGGAGGCCCGGGTGATAGGTGTTTGAATTCATATTATTATTGTAACGCTTCTCACCCTGAATGAAGTTCACCTCCTCTTCTTCCTCTTCTTCGTCTTCCATCACAACTCCACACGTCGCCACTACATGGCCTATTCCACCACAGCTCTCGCAAACTGGGTACGCCTTTCCTGACTTGCCTTTCTCTTTCACTCCCACACCCATCAAGTGATCCAATTTTCTTTCTAACCTAGCCATACGATCATCCGACTCACCACTATCCACTGCTTTCACAACCGCCCTTTTTACCATGCGATTCGACTGAGCTTGCCTTTTCGAGTTCATTGCATGTCGCTCTAAGTGTTGCCAATCTACATTCTCATCATTAGTCAAAAACGACCCATTCGTGGTCGACTGAAGATCATGCACATCATCCCCGGCAACGACGCCATTTTGACGTAGACTGTTGTGGTCTACTCAAAACAATTAATTAAGGACTTAAATACCTATAACTAGTACGGGTAAGTAAGGTCGTCTCCTCAGGGACTCAAGGAAAGTGCAAATTTATTTAATTTATAACTAATTATTTAACCTAAGCGGACAAGTTCTCAACAACCTCTTGAATCTCGTAAAAGCTTCGTGAAAAGTCTCCCCCGACCCTTGCTGAAAGTTTCTAATGGAGGTTCGGGCCTCGGATGTTCTTTGTGGTGTGTAGTACTCGTCCAAAAACTGCTGAGCCAGATCTTGCCACATGTAAATGCTCGCTGATGGTAGAGATAAGAACCATTGCTTTGCTAGATCTTTAAGGCTGAATTGAAACACAACTAGCTTGACTTCATCAGCGATAAACCCTTGACTCGAGATGGTGGCACAAACCGCATTAAACTTCCTCAAGTGCAAGTACGGTTCTTCTGATGCTTTTCCATGAAAAGTAGGCATCCCGGTCAAGTTACTTTGCCTTACTAAAAACGTTCTGCCTTCTCTTATCGGGATCACAATGGGAAGCGGGTTCGTGGAATGAAGTGGCTTTGAACCCCCCGAACGGGTGGTGGAACGAATGCCTTCGGGACCCCATCGTTAAATCCATACTCGGGAAACTGTGGCTCGGGGGGATCTTGTCTTCCTCTTTCTCGACGGTTTCTTGGTGGTTGAGCGGGCTCGGGTGTTCGGTTTCTGGGAGGTTGTTGTTGTCTTCTATAATACTGATTCCCTTGCACGTCTTCCATCTCCTTTTCATCCTCGAACTCATCAAAATCGTCAAATCCCCTCCGCTGAACTTACTCGAACTCGATTCTATTGTGCAGTGGTTCAGACCTGATTGAACGATCATCTCTCATTTGATATCTTCTTTGAGCTCTCGGGTTTCGGTTTTGGTGAATTGGAGGGTTGAATGGTGGTAGGTCATGGATTGGTGGGTTTTGTGGAATGTTTTGTGGGATATTTTGTGGAATGGGTTGTTCTCGATTGTGCGGTGGGTTAAGGTCATTGGGTTGAAACATAGTTGGAACCGGGTAGGGGTTATCTTCTTGATGATTCATGTCTTCTTCTTTCGGTCTTGAAGTTTCACCCCTTCTTTGTTTTGCTCGGTTTCTTCTCGCGGCTTTTTCAATCCCGGGATCAAACTGCAACACCTCCTTGTCTCAAGCAAATCTCATATGCATCAACCTAAGAGATTAACTGCACACACCAAACAAGCACACCGCGTAAAATCAACGAAGAAAAGAAATTAAACTAAATTATGCTAATTTAAACTAAACTAAACTAGCACTAAGCGCATTGAGTCCCCGACAACGGCACCATTTTGATGTAGGTTGTCGTGGTCTACTCAAAAACAATTAATTAAGACTTAAATACGTATAAACTAAGACGGGTAAGTAAGGTCGTCTCCACAGGAACTCAAGGAAAGTGCTAATTTTAATATAACTAAATTAATTAATTAACTACGACGAACAGACGATGTCAAGAAGTTTTTAGAAAAAGATTTAATTAAAACTAATTATTACTTAAAAAGATTTGTAAACAATATCAATTAAAAGTATTCATTCTAGGTTCGGGTAATGTGACAGTTCAACTTAATCACAGATTTACTTGTCTTGATTGCGTAGTAATTACTAGACCTAGTAGTTTGATTGTGATGACAAACGATACCCTAACCGAATTGTTGACACAATTGAACTCGATCTACACAATTACCAATTTATGTTTTATGACAACTAATTAAGTAGCATGAATCGATGATTATAAGTTCAATGACACAAGAGCCTAACCCTAAGTGTTGATGAACAAAACCAAACAAGTGATGCACTAATCAATAATCACAAATATAAATTGTTTAAACAACCAAGCAATCAATTAAACAAGATAAAAGCAATAACTCAAATCAAGTTCATAACTTTAAGCATAGCAAATCTGATCTCCAGAGGAATTACACAAAACCCTAGCCTAGAATGAATAAAGGACTTAGCCGAACATAATCACAATGTCAAAATACTTATCTTTGATGAACATGCAAACCCGAGATGAACCGGAAGCCTTGGAATGTTAAGAAGTCGTCTAACACAGCCTCTTTTGCCTCTGGAAATCGTTATTAGCCGAATGGGGAGGTTAAGGGATTTAAATAGGGAAAACATAAATTTTTGGCCGACTTAAGCATCTTCACGTATCGCGAAGATGTCCCAGCATGCTTCTTCGCGTATCGCAAAGGACAAAATAGTCGAGGCCGACATCCTGCAGCTTCGCGTATCGTGAAGTTGCCTTTCTTTGCATCTTCGCGTATCGCGAAGATGTAAAACTTCATATTTTTCATTTTTCTTTTCTTGAATGCCTCGTGATGCGTGCACATCCATCTTTCACTTCTCGATCTTCATTCCAAGCCCGTAAATATCCTCGTTAAGCTCCATAACTTCCAATATCCTGAAAACACGTAAACAATGCTTGAAGTACCAATGTTCATTCGATTATTTACCTAAATATAACTAATTAATATATAATAATAACTAACTTTTACCCAACCATCAGTCACTGCCGTTTTTTCGGTTAGTAAGGTAGATTTTACGATTTTTCCTGATAATTTTTATAGGTATTAACCGTGGTCACCCCCAAGGTATTTTTTCAAAAAGCTACGGTCACCATTGATTATATATATATAGGGGTGGGTTCTAGTAAAAACTCCTCTTAAAGAGAAAACTTAAAAACTACTAAAAACTTCTAAAAAACTATTTTTAACTTTTTTAAAAAAAAATTTTTGAAGCTTCTTCTTTTCACATTATTCTTATATGTTGTTATTGGTTAAAAAAAACAAAAAAAAACTTGTCGGTAACCTCGTCGGTATAGTGCGTATGTGTAATAGTGTGCATTGCATATATGCAAAAGTGTTTGTATTGCATATAATACAACACTATTGCACATATTTAATACACACTATTGTATATATGCAATATAAGACTAATACACATATCGAATACACATTAGTACGTATGTGTAATATAACATTAACGCACATGTGCACTACATCAACTTTTATTTTATTATTTTTTTTCCATATAATACAACCCTACTACACATATACAATACACAAATATTGAATATATACAATAAAACACTATTAAACTCAAAAAAACATAGTAATACACATGTGTAACACAACGGTATCGCACAGTAATACGTATGTGCATTCAGCGGGGGGGTTTTATATTTTTTTTATTTTATTTTTATTTTTTTTTATATTTTTCGAGTGAAATATAAGAAAATATAAGAATAATGGCTAAAACAGAATTTTGAAAATATTTTTGTATTTTTAATTATAGGGAGAGGATCAAGAGAAAACTCATCTTTAGAGAGAAAACTAAAAAACTCCTAAAGAATTATTTTTAATTAAAAATACAAAAATATTTTCAAAATTCTGTTTTAGCCATTATTCTTATATTTTCTTACCCTTTGCTCGAAAAAAATAAAAAAAAAATCCGCTGTAATGCACATACGTATTACTGTGCGATACCGTTGTATTACACATGTGTATTACTATGTATTTTTAAGCTTAATAGTGTTTAATTGCATATATTCAATATTTGTGTGTTGTATATGTTGTGTAGTGTTGTATTATATGAAAAAATAATAATAAAATAAAAGTCGATGTAGTGCACATGTGCGTTAATGTTGTATTACACATACGTACTAATGTGTATTTGATGTGCGTATTAATCTTATATTGCATATATACAATAGTGTGTATCAAATATGTGCAATAGTGTTGTATTCTATGCAATACAAACGCTTTTGCATATATGCAATGCACATTATTACACATGTGCACTACACCGACGAGATTACTGACAAGAGTTTTTTTATTTATTTTTTGTGGAACCAATAACAACATATAAGAATAATGAAAAAAAAAAAGAAACTTCAAAAAAAAAATTTTAAAAAGTTAAAAATAGTTTTTTAGGAGTTTTTAAGTTTTCTCTTTAAGAGGAGTTTTCACTAGAACCCACCCCTATATATACCCCATCATTTGATTTTTTTTATAAAACCTCGTAGTTTTTATAAACAAAAGTTACAAAATAGTAGTCGAATAGTAAAAAGCTTTGTTTTTATAAAACTCAAAATTGGAGGGGGCTATTTGTAAAAATAAAAATTTGTTTAAACAGCAACATAAAAAACGGGGATTGATTAGGGTTTTAATTTTGGGAACTAATAAACATGTTACCTCACCTAACTTGCTCCCCTGTTCCCACCGGAGACCACCAGCTAGGACATCCGCCATCCACCGCCTACCGTCCGTTGCCATTGCCATAAAAATAGATATATAGATGCCATATTGTTTGATCCGACCTGAACCGAATCACCAAAACGAACCGAATCGTTGACTCGAAAATTTTTTGGTCCGTGACTTCGGTCACCCCCGTAACAAAGCCCAAGCTTCGCCACTACAATTAATCATTTGAGGCATATAACACACAATCGGACAATTATTCTAAGTAACACATACGCGGTTTAAGGATCAAGTCTTAAATCATTTTTGTTTAAGTATGCAAGCTACCCCCAAAATATAAAAGAGGAAACGGGTATGAAATTACTCACTTGGAAAAAAGTGACTTTAATGAAGATAAGTTAGACTAAATCTTAAAGAAGGTAAGCATGGCGGTTTAACGTGCGTGCCCTATATTGAAAGATCGTGAGTTAATATTGAGTCTTGAAAATGGAATATAAATGGTATAATAGTTCATAAAAACAAGGCTTGGTTTTTCGGGAGTTTAAGTTATATTTTACGAAATGCGGTTAAATATAGTATGCATAAAATAAAATAAGTTTTACATGAAACGAGGTCTTTGATGTTTAGTTTTACCCAACCTTTGTTAACTTTTACACAGGGAAGTTGGTTTAGTGGTGTACACGATCCCGCTAATGTAAGCATCAAGATCCGACTTTTAAGGATTTGTTCGGTTATTCGGTTCGGGACTTGATAAAGTGCCAAATCCATATCCAACTTACCAAAATGTTAAAATATATGAATAACTTCAATAAAATTAGTAGCTTAAACAAGTTTGAGAATTTTTATTAAATAAAGTCTCAAACTCGAGTTTTAGCGAGCGTAAGTCGGTCAGGTCTTAGTATAAAACCAAGTTTGTTTCCGACATACCATAATCTTAGAAATATAAATAATTTAAAGTAAAACATAAGTTAAAATGGTTAGGAAAGATTTTTGATGGTATGAATGGTGACTAGCTCATGAAGACGAGTAGTTCGACTTTTACTCGGTTTTTACCCGAAACTTGGTTTAAGCCAAGATTTGTTCCAACACTTTCAAAATCTTAAGTAATATGAGAAATATAAAGTGAAACATAACTAAAAAGATAGGTTGAACTTTGGTGGTTTGAACATTGACTAACTTGCTAAGACGAGTGTTCGGTTTTACTCGACTTTTACCCGAAACTTGGGTTCAAGCCAAGATTTGTTCTACACTCCCATATCAACCATATAATAACTAAAATACATATAAAAACTCAGATCTAAAGTGTTTGATGCAACATGGTTGCTTAAAAGTTAATTAAAGTGCTTATACGAGTGTTCGGTTTGGTTCGGTCCTTAACTCGATATGAGACCGAGGATAGTTACCACATCTCCAACACCATAGAACCAAATATAAATGAAAACTCAGATCTAGAATGTTTCATGCAACATGGTTTCTTAAAAGTTAATTAAAGTGTTTAAACGAGAGATCGGTTTTGGTTCGGTCCTTGACTCAGTATGAGACCGAGGATGGTTACCACATGTCCAAAACCATAGAACTAAAATAAAGTAAAATTTCCAAATCTAAACTCAAACAAGAAAGTTAAGCGAGTAAACTTCCCGAAAACGACCCAAATGGGCCTAAAATGCATAAATATGTGTTTGAATCTCCACAAGACTTAAATAAATATGAAAGTGGTTTTCTCAGCATAAAATAACTTGGAAAAACTGAAAACATCAAAAACATATACCCGAAACGGATTGAAATGCGAGATTCGGTTTCGTTAACTTCTAAAGTCAAACTTAAGCAAAACTAACTAGAAAAACTTGCAAGTTCAAACAGTTTGGTTGAAGAGGGGAAAATGAGCAGGAGAAAATGGCTGAGATAGAGGGGTATTTATGGGGGAGGATTGGGTTTGAGGAAATGAATAATGCATTTATCCGGTGAATAAACTGGTAAACACTTTGATTCTTTTATTTAAAATGATTTTTTATTTAAATAAATTATGACTATGTATATAAACACGTTTAGAGGGTTTTATAATAACTATGGGTTGAGTCTTAGTTGGTTTGGATGGTTAGAACACGAGTTCGGGGCTTAAACGAGCAAAAACAAACCAAAGCAGCAAACTGATCTGCAGCTGCAGCTTGGTCGTGCTACGCAACCAAGTGTGAGCATGCCTGTCGCGATATAGGATGGGTGGGCTTGGCAGAACTTTCATGTTTTGGCAAATTTAGTCCCTGGACTTGTTTAAACTTGATTTTTAGCGTAAATTAAGCAAGTTAAGGATGATATAGCAACAAGACAAGTGTGGAACAAGATCATAACTTAAAATCCACCATTTTATTAATATTCAAATATCCGAAAATCAAAAACGTGTCGGGTTTACAATACAAAAACAAATATAAATTGAACCAAAAATGACAAATGTCACAGTCCATCCCAGATAACATATGTATCATCACACAATATCGTAGATACATGTCCACATCTCCTTGAAGTGTGGTAATTAAACGGCCTCCCCATCCACAACACGTACGCTTCAAAGCCCCACTTATGAACCCTGCATAAAGATTGTTTAGCAAAGCTAGATTCCAGGTGTAACATACTAAATTCATTGATTAAGTTTATAACATGTTACATACCATATTAATTTGGAGAACTGTAAAGTTGCATGGGAGCATTGAAGTCGTTAATGTAAATGACAATGACATATGGATGAAGCTCTTGAATCTGGTTTAGCTTTGTTTGTAGCATTTTATGTGATGTTTACTGAACCGATAACCTGGTGGACAGCCAGTTATGGGATTATACTCTTCAAACGTACACATATATTGTCAAATACAACGGAGAGCATCCAATTAGAACCATTTTCGAAACAACTAGAGTTCTTGCATATGTTAACCAATTTCAATATTAATTAATTATTATTTATCTAAAGTTTATTTATCATTATAATATTTCTCTCAATCATTCAATACCAATAGCAGCTATTAGTAGGGTCCGGGAGGGGGAGATGTAGACAAACCTTACCTTTATCCTAAAGGATAAAGAGGCTACTTCCGGGGAGACGGTCCGGGTTGAAAAAATATAGATAACATGAACAATATAAAATATTATTTAAGTTTATAAAAAACCGAGTGTTAAAATTAAGTCAAGAGGCTTCGAGACCTAGGTGATAGTTTTCTCCATCTTATTCTCTCAGTTTTTTCACTTGCTTAATTGTATAGTTAATTAATAAATTTCAGTTAATTCTACTAGTTCTAGCCATTGATTCCCTTCAATTTATTGTTAAACTTGATACTGACACAGATTTAGTGTTAGAACATACGTGTTTACAGTTCACGGATTGAAAGCTTCTCTTACCAGCATTATATTACATTATGATATGTACACTTTTCTCTTACCGGCATTATATTACATTATAACATGTACACTTACCTATTTTTTTGTTGGTAACATGTTAAGAGCTAAGCAGTTAATGCAGAAAAATATCGGTCTCGAGGACCGATATTTGAGATATCAGTTATCATGGTGAGATATCGGTGGGATATCGGTAATTTTAATATCATTCAGAATTTATATATTGTAACATTTCGGGAATACCCTATTCAAGTTTGGGCTAAAAGTGATAATTTTGAAACTTAGAGGGTTGAAATGAAATTTTTAGTTTTTCAGACCCATCGCGCTACGCGATGGGCAGATAGACAAGATCATCGCGCTACGCGATGTAGTTTCCTAGAGATTATGAAAAAGGGGGCGCATCGCTACGCGATGGTCCGAGTTCATGTGGGCATCGCGCAACGCATTGACCGGGTTAAGTAATCTGATCCACGTGTCCAACCACGTATCAACACGTGGCAGAATCTTGTGGATTGCGGCGTCGCGCTACGCGATGGCCAGAGGGGAATCCCCATCGCGCTACGTGATGGTGCCTAAAATTTGCCTATAAAAGGGGAGCTACGGGTTTGAACCCCATTCATCCCAAAATCACATTCACAAGCACACACTTAGCCTTGGGGAACGTGCCAGGTTGCCGAGAAGTTCCGAGGTCCGTTTTCTTGAAGTTCGTGCAAGTATCGAAGCTTTAACGGTAGAGCAGTTAAGCGAGTTAGAAGCAAGGTTTTGTCAACCAAGTCGTCATTCTGCCTTAGTATTAGTATTTCAAGCATTCACTAAGGTAGGATCTAAGTTTAAGTTATTTCAATCATGTTATAGATAGCTTAGACTCAGTCAAGGCTATGGCCTTTAACTTTGAAATGATTTTCAAAAACATTCACAAACAGTTTTCAATAAAAGTTACTTCTATGAGGGTAATGTTATGCAAAATTATATTTTTGATGGGCATGTAGTAACTGGAAGGGGAATATCATTAGTAGACTCTTCTTGCCTAAGGTAAGTAATTTGTACAAATCTCAATCAACCGCGGGACCGTTTACTTACCTGGAGAAGTTTGCCAACGTGATAGACTCTATTAGGCCAAAGCATGCTATATCAAACGTCATACAAATACAATCATGATTTCAAAACATTCACAAACCTAATAAAGGTTAAAATCAGACTTTAAGTCTGCAGTCTAAACAAGAAAACACCATCAAGGTGATCATTCAAACCTATTTGTTTATAGGTTAACAATCATTCACTTTAAAGAAGGTTTTCAATCACTCACATCAACAGTACAGGTGAATACGTTAAACCTTTACAATCAGTCAAAATATATTTATACTCTATAAGATAGATAGGTTGTTTGTCTTATAGAGTCAGTCAAACATTTACATGAGATTACGTGATCTCTAAAACGTTGTAATACAAAATAGAAAATAAAACAACTCAGACCAAATACACATGTGTCTGGATCCAAACATAACCGTTAAGCCGATACAGTCAAAGGCTACGTGGCCGCGAGCTAATGGTCATATATAGTTTCTCTAGTATGGGCTACGTGTCTCGGAGACTTGTGTGTGTGTAGGGCAGTGTTACAAATACCAGGTATAGCAATATATCTGCTGAGCTTGTTAAGAAAACTATATTTGTATTATGATTGTTATTTAAATGCTTTTAGAATCATAACGATTCACCAGCACATAGCTAACGTATTTTAATCTCACTTGCAGGTAATTAAGTTTGACGATATATAGCAAGGATTAGAGTCGTCCAGAAGATAGGAGTTCGCACCGTATGATGGCTCAATTTTCATATAAAATCCTTGTAATGTTAAAAACAATATTTTGTAAATTTTCAACTTAGGTATTTAATTCCCAAGTAATTTTTCAATGTAAATTAATATTATATTAAACTTTAAGTCTTCCGCTAAAATTACACCATAAACTCTGATACATTTACAAAACGGGTACCAACTATTGGTCACACTCCTAGGCCCTAAGTCGGGGTGTGACATATATATAGCACTTTAATACTAGCAATTTAGTAAACTCTCCTACTATTAACAAATTATCCTTTTGCAACTTACAAAACACTAACAATTGTAGCAAGTAGGAACCGATTAAGACTTAAAACACTAACATTAAACACTAAAAGTTGAAAATTAAGACTTAAAACATTGATATCGGGAATATCTGTGATATATCGGTGAAATATCGGTAAGAATCGCCGATATTATCGGCACCAATATACTGACCGATATTTCACATGAAGTCCGATAACCGAAATACCACCGAGATTGACTGTAACTTCAAAAATTATAAAAACCCATCTTTGAAAATCCATTATTTTTATATACTTTCGCACACATCAATGCACGCACGCACGCACGCACGTGTATTGTTAATGTCACCTAAATTTTATTTTATTTTCAATTGAATTTTTTTTTTAATATCAATGTAGTTTATTAAAGGGACGTGTTTTAAGTCTTATCTTCAAAAGCTTTTGTGTAACATGTGTGGTTTCAACTTGTAACATATTTGGTTCTAAAAGACTCATTTACTTACTAAAAGATAATTGAAAAGATAGATAAAACACAACTTCTAGCCCTTAGTTTTTTGAAGAACACTCCAACGTTTACATTTATATGAAGAACAACCAAGCTTCAATCCCTAACACTACATTCTTGAGTTTAAAATACAAGAAAAAGAAATAATAAGATTGGACAGGAAAAGAAATTATATACTTAAAAGTAATTCTTGAGTTAAAATAAAAGAAAAGAAAAAGAAAGTGTTAATTATATTCTTTAGTTAGATCGGAAGAAAAAGATAGGAAAAAAATTGTAATTTTACAATTATGTCCTCATAGCCAAATGAAAAAGAGAATTGAGATAGGGTAAATTAGTAATATTGTAATGGGCTATAAACTTTCTTTCACAATCAGATCATATTTGGCTGGAAAGTTTCGGAGGAAAAAAGACCCAACTTTTCTTTCCATTCTCTTTCTTTTCTTTCAAAAAAAACTCAAGAATGAAAAAAGAAAAATTTTTTTATCTTTTATTTTTCAAACCTTTAAATAAAAAACTCAAGAATATAGTGTAATGTTGTTCTGTGCAATGCCTTGAACTAACAGTGCATTTCAATCGGGTCACACATGGTACATCAATGTAGGTGAATCATGGTCAGCATCGTTGGTTAAACATGTACGCATATGGCCCATCAGGAGTACTCCTTATAACCCGTTGTGATTTATATTAGCATTAGCATGTTACGAACATTTGTGTCATGAATGGTCAAATATGATATATTAGGTCAACTATGGTTAAACGTAGTAATTATCATCATAGCGAATGAAGCATGTGTATTTGTGTTCATTTGTGTATGAAAGGCGATTTACTCTTTGTTTGAAGTAGCAAATACTCTATTTTAATATAGTTTTTTACTTTTTTTATAATTCACAAAGCGTATAAGGCCTTTTGCAAAAGGCTAAAAAGATTCATTATTGCTTATTATATATCGCATGTGTATCTCAGACAAATAAATAATATGGTTAAAGTTATATTTAACTTTATTAATATTGTAGATTTCTCATACAAATTTTAAATTATTTGTTAAATGTATTATTTCTTCAATTCAATATTAGTGTTGGTATTAATGTTAGGGGGTGTTTGGTACAGAGAATTGGGGGGTGAGAAATGGAAATGGAAACAATTCTCTTGTTTGTTTACGAAAGAAAGAGGTGAGAAATGGAAATAAACCATTTCCATTTCCCTGATTTCTTTTCTCTGAAAAAAGCGGAGAAATCATTTCTCTAGGTTTCATTTCTCACTTCCATTCTCTTCCTTTTCACTTCTATCACCAGCTTCCTCCTTCAGAGCACCGCAACCCAAAACAAGGTATGGTTCAAATTTCCGATTAACAGATCCATAAGCATTCAATCCATATATATCAGCTTCCTTTTCACTTTATTATTATTAATCGTACGAACTGGGTTTTGAGATGTTGTGTTCTGTGTAGTTTGTCTGTGCTTGCTGTATCAAGTTGGTTTTTCTTCCATCTGTGTGTACCCACCGCTTTCCCACAAAACCTTAATCATAATCAGAAATGCTCTTTTTCTCCCCCTCTATGTGCGATGTGATGGTCGTTTGTCGCCCCTGTTTGCCTACTGTTGTCGGGTTCAATTTCTGAACCCTAGGTGACGGTGGTGTGGTGGCCTGGTTAGGGTTTCTGATGTAAAGCCCCGTGACTGACGGCTGTGGGTCTTGTTTGCTGTTTGTTAAACCCTCATGGTGGCTAGCGGCCATGTTCAACAATAATTTTGTTTGGTTCTATAATTATCTTTTCAGCTAATTTGCTTCTATAAATCTATAATTTTAGTAATAGCTACCATTATGTTGCTTCAAGGTCACTAATGATCTGAAAACAATCTGTTATACATAGTTGTGTGATGTGTCATCCCTTATTTTGCTATGATCTGTTATATATAGTTTTGTGATGATTCATTATGTTGACAAATGAATATTCATGTAGACGTCTGGTAGTAGCATGTGAAGATCCTTGATTACATATGGTGATGGCAAAGTTTCAAAAGCTTGTGAGATATTTGCTTACCGTCATATTTAATTAGAATTTCTGGATAACAGGTGGATCTAAGCTAGTGGGATTGAACAGGCCAATACACTTTTGACATTACCAGACTTGTGAGTAATATCTTAAATATCACATTAGTTAATTTGGTTGAAATTATGATTAGTTGTGGTAATTGATAATTAGTGACTTGGGAGAAGCAGACTCAGTTTGTCCACCTCTTGGTAACACATCTTTTAAAACACTGTGAGTACTTGAATTTTTCATACTAATGAAGTATTGCCAGTTTATTCTTTTTATTTATTTTAAATTTTATACTGTTAGGATCTTAAAGCGTATAGGGACCATAAGAATAGGGCTTCTAGGCCTAGACTTCAGCCCCCTACAACCGACTTAGCACACTGCACACCACAGTTCCGTTGTTTTACCAGTTGAAAAATGACCATGAGATGATCATTTTTTTATGTTATTTTTCATGTAAGGACACTCTAAACCTGCATTTTGATCTATGTGTTGAAGCATATGGCACATTCTTATATTTAGTTTTAGTTTTGTCTCATGAAAATATATTATATACATAAATTGTTATATTTAGTTTTCTTTTGTCTCATGGAGGTAACTTAAATATATACAGGGGATCCTGCAGGGTTATAGATGAAGCAGCATAAGGGTGGGGGCACACTCTTCTACAAGACTCCACAGATAAAGAACTACACAAACTGAATAAATGTTTGCAGAAAGAAGTGTGACATTTTTTTTAAATTTCTACTTTTATAAATGTTATTAATATACACATTTTGTCAGATATGATATTATGACTCTTAAGCAACATTTTGGGATGAAAATAATGAAACTTGAGAGAACGAAAAACTGAAAGTAAAGGTAAATATATATATAAGCACACAATCAGTTTTGTTATTTGTTTTTTTTACAGTTATTGATATTATTGTTTTCAACTTTGATTATGGATGCAGAAAGAGAGAGACTGATTGCAGACTAAAACTAAAAATCTTTCACTTACTAAAGATGGGTAACAAGCGTATCTTTGTTTCATTCTGTTTATTAAGCTTACATGTTTGCTGAACTTTTACAAATGGCAGCCAACCCCCTTAATTGCTGCTGTAATGACAGACAAGAAACTGGACATGTCATAAGAAAGTGGAGGAGGAGGCGGAGGCGATGGCGATTGATTGATATTGCTGAGTTGAGTTGGAAGCCCAATGTCAAGAGAAGAATAATAATTTAGATGATGCCGAGATCAATTGTTAAGTTGCAAGAATAGTAAGTCACTTTTTTATATAATAAAATTGTTTTCATTTATATCATGTCTTCAACTGGTTTATATTATGCTAATAGTTATTTTATTTTGGTTAATCTTTTGTAGAAAAAGGCAAGAAAAGGATTTGAAATCTCTTGGATAAATAGGTGATGAGTACTTGCTGTTTTACAGATTTGAAGAATGTAGAAAGTTGTCTATTTGGATCTTAGATCTGTCTTGAGCTAATAAAAAAAATTCTTCTTTTCTTGATGACTCAGGTGAGATCAAGTTTGAAGATTACCTTAATTACGTCTTAATGACCAGTCAGTGATAGCCGATGGCCATGAAGATGAAGATGGAAAAGACTAAAATGGTGAAGAAAGAGGGCAACACAAAGAAAGATAGTATGACATTATTACATTAAACAACCCGTCCACCAGAGCCGTCCACCGGACGGGTATAAAACTAGTTATTGCTGGTTCAAGAAAAATAAATGGGAAACACATCTGATCTCTTCTTTTACAGGTAATTAGTATGCCGTTTTAACTATCAATGTGGATAAACTGTTAATGTTTGGTAGTATTAGTATATTTCTACTTTCTTATGGATGAATGTTGGCACATTCTGTATCATATTGCAGTTAACTTTCTGTTACCAAGGATGTAATAAAAATATATGATTTTGGATCTGCACGAGCATTCGTTCACAACCACCTTACAGCGAGTATGTTTCAGCATGCTGGTGAGTTATCAATCATCATTTTTAATAAATTTTACATGCAAACAACTTGTTACCAGATTATCTTTGTGCTAGCTAGTGAAATATATTTTGTTACCTGGTCGTGTTAGTTACTTAGTGGAAACAAATTATTACCTATTGATGGAATTTGTGAAGAATGATCGACTTTTGTGGCAAACTTCATATTCCGGTGAAATTTTGTATTGACATTGATATTAATTTTGAGATGTTTGTAATTTGTATTTTATGAAATATTGTATGAAATGTATTGTAATGTTCAATGTATTTATTTTATTATATATTTTGAGACATTAATTGTCATTTAATGTGAAAATTAGTAATTCATCCAAAAAAATTATTATTATAAAACACCTAAAAACATGACACGCAAATGGGCGTAAAAAATGCATGTAAAAGACGTGTCAAAAATGAGTGTCAAAAACAGATGACACACAAATGCACGTCAACTTTTCTTTATGACATGGCCTTCCTTGAAATCTCTGTACTACCAAACAAGAGAAATGATTCTCGGCTATATTTCTCTACTGAAATCTCTGTACTACCAAACAGAACAGTCAATTCTCATTCTCCAGACCAATTCCCTTTCTCTGCAATTCCATTTCTCTATTCCATTTCTCTACAATTCCATTCTCTGTACCAAACACCCCCTTAGTGTTGTGTTTTATGTGTTATGTGGCTTTTGAAATCTGGATTGGGTTTGTGTTACTTAAAAGATTTGGGTTGTTTAAAGGAACTCAGAGCTTGGGCTTAAGATGGGAGTTAACTACAAGTGCTGGAGGTCCATATCGGTGGATGGTAGATATTTTGAGGAATCATAATTTTTCAAAACCCTATTAAACGAGTTTAGATTGATACGAAATGTTCTCTGGGGCATTGAGACCCTGAAATATGAGGTTCCAAAAACAGAAAATTGGTTTTCGGGTCGGGACAGGCCGGTTGGCAGGCTCGGTGGGTCTAGAAGGCCTTTGTCAAGCAAGGTGTCCAAACAAGGTAGGAATGACACGAGACTTTGTGTGAGGACTCAAAACTATGAAATATGAGTGTCCTAGAAAAAAAACCGGCTTTCGTGTGGTGACGGGCCCACGGGCCAAGCTTGGTGGGGCCATGTTGCTTATTATAACTAGATCCCCAAACATGCTCTTAATTTATTAACTTGAATTTCAAAAAAAATATTGTTTTTCAAATTAAATTTATTTACCCGCTACTTTTCCTAAAAATATGTTGCGTCTAGCATATGTCTTTTGTTAAACTGCTGAGATATCAATAACACAAATATTGATCACCATAAACCGATCCACTGTTTCTATTATTATTATTATTATTATTATTATTATTATCTAGTATATATAAATTGAAAGTTTGGTGCCGCTATCATCTTATTGGTCCATGTGGCAGTCTGACATTGGACAAAGTTTATTTTTTGTTTCGTTTCGGTATCGTAACGAGCGTAATTGAAACAAATTAAATTTGTGTCTGATTTACCACCACAAATCCCGAGACCAACAATGCTCATGTTTTATCGACTCACATCCGCAATGCCCGAGTTTTACCGACCATTTTGTTTTAATTCCAGTACCTTAAGTTGGTATTGACCAAATTCGTGTAAACTCATCGTCGTAATGCTCGGGTTTTACCAACGCCCGGGTTTCAATGCTGGGGTTTTGCCAGCTGCCCCAGCGCAACGCGCCGGATAGAAAAACTAGTTATATAATACAATTGAGAATTTTGGTGCTGCCAAGTCTCCATTGGGCCACTTGGCGGCACCATATTGGTCAAGACATTTTTTTTCATTTTACTAGCGGCATCATAATGATAACTGACCGAATGTCAATTTTTTTATAGTTCTGGTATCGTAATGAACGCGATGGAAATCGACCGAATTCGCGTAACGAATATAGCAAGAATTGTATAAATATTTTTGTTTTAGTTCCGATACATTTTTTTTCGTTTTACTAGACAAACCACGTTTTTTTAGTTATGGTACCGTAACAAATATAACAAGAATTGTATAAATATTTTTGTTTTAGTTCCGATACAGTAACGAACGTGACGGAAACTGGCCCAATTTGCGTAGACTCGTCGCCTCAATGTTCGGGTTCGACAGCTAATGTCTAACCAACGCCCGGCTTTACCGACCAACGACAACCCATTGGTCCACCTCCATTTCATAAACCTTTTAGTTTTATTTTTGTTTTAGTTATAGTATCATAATCCATGTAACCGAAACCAATCGAATTCGTGTAAAATTAACGCTTCAACGCTCTGGGCCGACAACGCTTGTGTTTTATCACTGTGCGGGTTTTACCAATTTGCTCGGTGGGTTACGTCGGGTAAAACACTAGTATATAATAAATGGAAAGTTTGGTGCGCCATATCCATGATTGGTCCATGTGGCGACATTTGATTGGATCAAACTATTTTTTTTAATTTGATAACTAAACGATTATTCAACTTGACTCGCCGTTGTAATGTTCGGGGCCGATAATGTACCAACGATCGGGCTTTCCGACTTTTTTGTTTTAGTTTTGGTACCGTCACAAATGCGAAATTGACTGAAATCGCATAGATTCACCGCGTTTTTTTTAATTTGATAACTAAACGATTATTCAACTTGACTCGCCGTTGTAATGTTCGGGGCCGATAATTTACCAACGATCGGGCTTTCCGACTTTTTTGTTTTAGTTTTGGTACCGTCACAAATGCGAAATTGACCGAAGTCACATAGACTCACCGCGTTTTGTTTAAGTTCCGATACCATAACGAAAACCGACCGGATGCCGATTTTTTTTAAGTTATAGTATCCTCACGAACGTGACGGAAACCGACAAAATTTGCGTAGACTCGCCGCCTCAACGCCCGAAATTAACAATGGTTGGCTTTACCAGCACTCGAGTTTTACCGACCGACACCACCCCAGGTTCATCTCAATCTTTATAATTTTTTTTGTTTTATAATGTACGTAACCGAATTCGCGCCAACGTACCGGCCTTTTATACACAACAAACTTAAACAACAAGAAAACATGAAATTAGGAAATACAATCATACTAAATCTCTAATTTATTTAAATGACTTGAATAAAAAAGACAACTTAGACACCAAATTATTCCGTTATCGCTTATAATTTCTGATAAGTTATCACAATTTAAATGAAAATAATATTTATATAAAAGCAAAAACGAACTTAAAAAACAAGAAAGATTAAACCAGATGTGAGCAAATAAACCGGTTAACCGAACTGACACGAAAATCAAACCGAAATCGAACCGGTTTGAAACGATTGTGTAGAAACCAGTTTGTAATTTTCTCCACCAAAACCGATTATAAACCAATTAACCGAATCCTGGCCAAAACCGGACAAAAGCCGATCAAAACCCGAACTGCAACCGATCAAAACCTGAACCGAAACTGATCATAACCTGGTCAAAAAACCAAAACCGATCGTAAACCTCTAATTTTAATAACTTAAATAAAAAAAGAACAAGTTATCCTGTTTAGCTTTATAACTTTTGATCTCCTTCATAACCGCTTATAATAAGTTTTCATGTTTATAAAATAAAATAATATTTACAAATCGGGTAAAGTACAAGGAATAAATAAATAGATATATACAAATACTTATAGAGAGAGAAAGAGAAGCATAAGTTAGAGAGAGAAAGCTTCGTTCCACATTAATCTGACACGAGACTTGTTTCCGATAGCGACAGCAAACCGTCGTAAACCGCCGGTAAATAGATCTGATAATAATAATAATAATATGAGTACCAGCAGCAGAGGAGGAGGAGAAGGAATAATAATAATACCAGCGGGAAGTAAGAAGATGGTGATGAGTTTGAAGGAGATAGTGGACGGTGTTACGGAAGCTGAGATCTACTCCACGCTTAAGGACTGTAATATGGATCCTAACGAGGCGGTTAATCGCCTTCTCGCTCAAGGTACAATTTGTTTTCTAATGTTTTGTGTATAGATGATTAGATATTTGTTTATAGTAGGTTGGATTGTTAACCTAGGTTGGTGAATTGGTAATTGAGTGCGAAATCAGGTAGTTTTGGTTCGTGAGAGTGTTAGGGATTGTTTTTAGATTATGTGTGTGTGAATTATGCATAAGTAATGCCTAGTTGATTTCTAGGGTTTGAATTTATTGATGGCTTTTTACCTTATGCAGTTATGTTTTATGTCTAGATATTCGGTTATAGTCGTTTAATTTGTTACATGGTACTTTTTCGGCTCCTAAGTCCCAAAGCTTCGTATTTAGTAGGATTGGCTTTGCTATTCAAAAGGGGGTTGCAGCGTAGCTTCTTGCCCGCTTGCCTGCCACTTTATTGTAATCGTTTTGAGTTTAATGAGAAGTTTTCAATATAAAAAAGTAATAAAAAAATTTGTGTTTGTAAAATAAAAATTTGTTACACACTAGGTTGATGTATTGGTAATTGAATGCGAAACTGGAGAGTGTGTATTTGAGGGAATAGGGATAATACATGATTCAATGCTTGCTTAGGGTTTAAATTTTGTTTGAATTTATTGATGCTGTGAATTTGTTTTCTAACTTGTTTTATGTCTGGATGTTTATATTTAATCGGTTGATTTATTAACTTAGTTTGATGAATGGTAATTGTTTGCGAAATTGGAAAGCTTTGATTTGTGATATTGTTTTGGATTGTTTTTAGATTATGTGTGTGTGGATTTTGGGGCATAATAAACAATTGATAGGAAATTGTTGATTTTTAGGGTTTAAATTCTGCTTGAAACTATTGATGGTCTTTTTACCTTATGCGGTTGTTATTTTTTTGGCTAGATATTCAGTTTTAACCGGTTATTTTATTACACTAGTTTGATGAATTGGTAATTGAGTGCAAAATCAAAAAGTTTTGGTTCGCGGGAGTGTTTTGGATGGTTTATGAATGATGTGTGTGTGGATTTTGAGTGATAGTACATAATTGAACGTCTGCTTGAAGAAGTTATAGTTGATTTCTAGGGTTTAAATTTTGTTTGAATTTATTGATATCTTTTTACCTTATGCAGTTGTTTTTCAACCTGTTCTCTGTCTAGATATTCATTTGTAATCAGTTAATTTGTTTATTTGGTTTGTTGTTGGTAATTGAGGGTGAAATCGGAAGGTTTTGATTCACGAGAGTGTTTTGGATTGTTTTTAATTGATGTGTGTGTGGATTTTGATGGATAATAGTAAATACTAAATAGTATAATACACAATTAAATGCCTGCTTGTGTTTATTGGATTGAACAAATTGATTGGGTTTGTAATTGTTGATTTCTAGGGTTTAGTTTTTGTTCAAATTCATTGATGTTTTTTTACCAAGTAATTAGCTCAAGTATTTTATTTATAAATACCTTGCTATATAATTGTATCGTGATAGAGCTAATAAAGAAGCAATCCTACTTGCCTCAAGGTGAACTTGTTTTATGTCTAGATATGTATTTGTAATCGATTAATTTGTTAACCTAGTTTGATTAATTGGTAACCGTGTGCGGAACCGGAAAGTTTTGATCTTGTTATGGATTGTTTTTAGATTATGTGTGCGTGTGGATTTTGGGGGATAATACATATAAACAAACAGACAGTTGAATTCTAGGGTTTAGTTTTTGTATGAATCTATTGATGCTTTTGACCTTTTGTTCGAGATGAAGTTGTTCTATAACATTGGCCAAATCACTGCTATCTTATTCTAAGCTTGTTTAATATCAGATTGAGAAAATTGCATGTTTAGTCTGAGTTAGCTTTAGTTAAACCATAGGCTAAGAACATAACGAAGTCGTTAATCGCCTCCTGTCTCAAGGTGAACTTGTTTTATGTCTAGATATTCATTTTTAATCGATTAATTTAATAACCAAGGTAGCTGAATTGGTTGTTGAGTGCCATTCGGAATATTTTGATTCACGGTCTCGTTTTGGATTGTTTTTTATTTGATGTGTGTGGATTTTGGGGTATAATACACAATTGAATGCCTGTTAGAAGAATTTGTAGCTGTTTATTGGATTGAACAAATCGATTGAGTTTGTAAAAATTGATGTCTAGGATTTAATTTTTGTTAAAATTCATTGATGTATTTTACCAAATAATTAGCCCTGGTACTTTATCTATAAATACCTTGCAATGTAATTGCAATCTTGTGTCCGAGCTAATAAAGAATAAACCCTAATTGAAGCTGTGCACGTAGATCACCTTGACCGAACCACGTTATATTGTCGTGTTCTTGCGTTTTGTTTTTCTTAATTTTCTGCGTGGATTCGTTTGTATTTGTGTGTTGGTTTTCTGCCTTTTCACTTGATATCTAACACTCTTTAGCATTGGCCAAATCACTGTTAGTTTATCCTAAGCTTGCTTTAATATCAGATTGAGAAAATTGCATGTTTATTTTTTGTTAGCTACTTAGCTGTAGTTGAACTAAAGGTTAAGATTCCTGTTAATGTCAACATTTTCTAATCTGCATATTATTGATTGCCTAGATCATTTTCACGAGGTGAAGAGCAAACGAGAAAAGAAAAAGGTTTGTTTTTCTCAATATTTCAAGTTACTGCTGATATGATTTATATGAAGTTATAGTAAATAGTTTATCTTGGTTTAATTTGCTTTCAGGTTAAGAATACAGCAGAATCCAGACCTCATGGTGGCGGTAGCACTTCAAACCGCGGGGCTAGAAGTGGGCATAGCGGGTCAAACCATTATAACTCTTCTGGTACATAATATGAAAAATGTTATTTTTTTAATTCATTTTTAGATGAATTCTTACACATTGAATTTTTAGAGTCTAGTGGATTTCAAGGGAAGCCTGCGTACAAGAGGGAAAATGGAACTAATTCTATAACAAATTCAACCACATCAGCTTCTAAAGTTGCTCCACGAAATGCAAATTGGCAGCCTCCAACTTACAGGTTAGTAATTAGTTGATTTTAGCTATATTAATGTTAGGAATTTAATTATGGATTTTTTTATCGGTTTTGAACTTTTGTTATTACAGTAATTCAGCTGGGCATGAAAATGTACCAGCAACCGTCACTGCTGTTAATGGTGCATCATTTTCACAACCGACTTCTGGATATCAACCTGCATGGGGCGGTCCTGGTCAAAAGTCAATGGCTGACGTAGTCAAAATGGGCCGACCACAAAACAGTAATTTTGTTTCCACTTCAACTCCTCAACCGAGTATCAATCACAACATTGTTCCAGAAAAACAACCTGAATATGAGTATGATCATGTTTCACCTGATGATGATTGGCCTGTAACTGACCAGTCACAAGCAGAAGCCGGTTTGACTTCTGGTCAGTCAAACTATCAAATCAACGTGTATGTAGACCATGAAATTGATGAGGTCGAGGCTCAAGATGAAAGCTCTGATGATGATGATGATGATGATGAGGATGAAATCGAGTACCTTGCGGGCCCTGATTATGTGGCTGAGCCTGTTTATGATAATGGCCCTTACAAGCACAATGAAGGTAATCAGTTTGTTTTTTCTTTTTATACTTAGTATGGTATTCGAATTCAATTAACATTTGTAATTTTCTTGTTTCAGTTAAAGAAGCTGATGCATCTTTATCATCCGTAACTGCAAATATACAAAAGCTTAGTGTACAAGAAGAACCCATGGTACAACTGCAAGAGGATGCCCCTTCTTTAGTAATTCCAAGTCATCTGCAAGTCAACAAGGCCGATTGCTCACACTTAAGTTTTGGAAGCTTTGGTGCAAATATAAATATCAATTCAGGGTTTTCTAGACCTTCCTCTGTTGACCAATCTGAAAACACGTATAATCTCTTCATAAAATCATTTATCATATTTATTTATTTATTCATTCTGATATAACTTCTTTTTGCAGAAATGTCGAGTATTATGATGACGGGCCTACAAGAAGTATAACCGGAGCAGAGAATTATGAGTTACCTTCTCTGTCACAAACTTCAGTATTGAAACAAGACGACCCTGAAGTGACACACGGCGATCAAAGTCAATACGGTTTTCCTCCACCGTCACACCCCCATGCATTTGAAGTGACACGTGACAGTCAAAGTCAAATTTCTACTCCCTTTTTGAATGACATGGGTGCTGCAAATGGTAATCCTGTCAGAGAATCTGATCTGTCCTACTCGCAGTTTTCAGTTAGTCAATCGATGCCTACTAGGTACGCCAACTCGGCGTCTTCCATCAGCGATCCAACCATATCTATGGCCGAGGTACTGGAAATCAAATTACTTAATTTTGTATATTTTCATTACAAGTTTTAAGAAATGTAATATTTGTAAGCAGGCTTTGAAGAATGTAGGGCTTTCATCATCTCAACTGCCACATCAGACTCTTGCTACAGGACCTGCTGGTCCACAACACCTTACTATGCACCCTTACTCCCAACATACTCTTCCTTTGGGACTGTTTAGCAACATGATTGGGTACCCTTTTTTGCCTCAAAATTATACATACATGCCATCTGGTTTTCAACCGACATTTGCTGGAAATTACACGTATCATCAGCAACTAGCAGCCATGCTCCCTCAGTATAAAAACAGCGTTTCTGTTAGCAGCTTGCCTCAGTCTGCAGCTGTTGCTTCTGGTTATGGTGGAAATTACCAAGTTACCCAACCCGCGGGTCCTACAGGATCAACATTAAATTATGATGATGTTTTGAATGCACATTATAAAGACAACGGTCACTTGCTCTCTCTCCAACAGGTATAGTCCTTTTAGGGGTGTAAACGAGCCGGGCTCGACTAGGCTCGAGCTCAGCTCATTTTTGACTTACGAGAGCTCGAGCTTGGCTCATTTCGAGCTCTTTTCCGAAAGCTCGAGCTTGGCTCGTGAGTCGTTTGTTAATTAATTTACATATGCTTTTAATTATTGTTATATTTTTTGAGAAAAACCTTTAACGAGCCTAATTTCGGCTCGAGCTCGTGTAGTACCTTAAATGAGCCAAAGATTGGCTTGAGGTAGTGCATTACCTTAAACGAGCCAAAGCTCGGCTCAAGCTCAGCTATGCGGTGTGAAATTATTACATAGATGTCGAAAAGAGGTCAAACATAAAAATACACAAGGCTTGTTAAGGCCCAATGAGGTAAGCGAGTTCTCCATACAAGTCTCGAACTCGGGCTCGATAATTAAACGAACTTCAAGCAAGAGCTCGAAAAAGCTCTGCTTGCTTCGAGCTTTTTATCAATCCGAGCTCGAGTAGCTCGCGAGTGGCTCGGCTCGTTTGTACCCCTAAGTCTTTGCTTGTAATTACCTAAAAGATTTATCTTTTTATAACTGGTGTTTTGAAATTGTCAGAATGAGTGGGTTCATGGAGGTGGCTCACGGACAATGCCAGCTGTTCCAGCCAGTGCGTATTACAACTTGCAGCAGCTTCAGAACCAGGACCAGCAGCAGCCGAGTGGGTTCAGGCAAGGTCAGCAGCCCTCACAGGGTTATGGTGGGGCGGTTCGTAACTACCCAGATATTTTCCAGTCACAGACGGGAGTATCACAGGAACACCAGCTGCAGCAGAATCCTAGGGATGGTGGGTCCCAGGGGCAACCGAAACTGCAGTCACAACAGCTGTGGCATAACGGGTACTGATGGTTTGAGAGGTTGTGTTCTTTCATGGTCAAGTTTAGCAATGTAACGTAGAAATATGTGATGAACGTGGCTAGTGTCGACTTTGTTTATTTCATGGGTGTTTTTTTTGTGCTCATGCTGCTAAAGTTTTAACCCCCTGTTTTCTTATCCGAGGAATGACATTAAAGACTCATCTTTTTCGGCCTGTTTCTCTCATACACCATTGCATCACGACTTTTAACTGGCTGTTTTTAAATATTAAAATGGGCTGAAAGCGTTAACTTTTGGTCTTAAAAACTCGAAAGTGTTGAATCTTCTTTAAAAGAAAGTTAGTGCAGCCTTTAAGGTGATCATGCCTTGCACAAATGGACCTTCTTGTTTCATGTTTTTGTTGTGCGTTTAACAGCGAGTTGGTTGTTATGCTGAAAGGTCTTTCTCATAACGTCCTTCAAATGAATAACACTCTTCCAACTTCCAAGAGTTCAAATTGTTCACTCCACACAAACATGGTTAAACAAAGAGTAAGTTTCTACCGATGAAGAAAGTTATAGCTGATATAACAGGATTAAGATATTGGATTAGAAGATTATCTGTTTAATAATTTAATAAGCATGCACTCTTTTCGATGGTTATACTTCGAGTTTTTATTTGGGTTTTTGAAATTACGGTATGTGTCCTGTAAAGCAAACAGGTCTATATGGGGGTCGCCCGCGCCACATGAAAGAAGAATTGTTTTTGTATTTATACGATCAAATTCTGACCAATCCCCAATTAATTGTCACACCATCCCAGTGAAAAATCGATGTCACCGGTGGGTGGTCGGATATTTCATGGTGGAGTTTGACGGTCGTAGGTTGTAGTTCCTCGTTCGGGATCTTACGGTTGTTGGTTCTAGTGTAATAGTCCCTTGTTTTGCTCCTTTGTTCCTCTAGACCGGAGACGATCGATTGGTGTTGCATTATGTTGTGTTCTTGGTAAAAGAGAGAATTGATAAGACGAGAAATGCTGAAAATGACAACGGAAGAGTAACATGTCCTTTTTTTTAGTCGTGCATGTGAACTTTAGAAATATAAATTGAAGTTACAAAAGGAAAATTGGAAAGTGAAATTTGCTTTTTTTCATAGTTGACTTCTGAAAATCTCTGAATCGTATTTAAAAGATCTTGGGTCTGTCACTATATGGCATTGACATTGTATTGAAAATACTAATAAGGAAAGAACTTGTTATATTATACTTGATATTAATATTGTTGTATTGGTATCACGATGATACTATTGGACCGTTTGACGGCACCATCTGTTGCCATGTCAACTTTTTTATTTATTTTTTCGTTTAAGTTTCTTTCATATTAATTTTGGAGTTACTCATTTATGTTTACGATTTAGTGTCGATACAGACCGAATTCGTGTCAGTTCGTAGTCGAAAAGTACGGGCTTTTTTGTATTTTTGTTTTTCTTTTCATTATTTTTTGGGCTTAATTATGTTTACGATTTAGTATCAATAGGCTAACGAACTTAATCGATAGCAACCAAACGCACGTTAATACACCACCACAACTAAACGCGTACAAAACTACTTAATAAACCGAATTCCGTCATGTTATGATCTCTTCATTATATCCATCACACGAGATTAACACCCTTTCATATAACCACCCACATGGACCGCCAGGTTGCTGGCTTGTTAGCATTTGTGTGATGAATCCAGTTAGGATTTTTGATATCTTCAATCTTATTATTACCTAAACCAACAAAAACAAGTTGGCTGTTTTTATACCTAAACCAATGACGTGATGGTCCATTGGCAAAGCAAAATCTTTAAACATCTGGGTTTTGAAGGAAAAGTTTTGGGAACGATTAAAAAGTTTACTATTAAAAAATAAATAAACAGTTGACTTATATATGTTAAGATGCAACTTACATTTTGTTATTTGGACTTTTCTCGTCAAACTTTCACATCTTTATACTTTTGACACTAGACTTTTAACTTTTCAACTTTGACTTCAAAACTTTTATATTTATAAATTGATAAAACTTTAGCCTTTCAACATTGGTCACAAAAAATAACTTTTAGACTTTTACAAATTGTTCACATTAAACTTTTTCACTTTTAACCCCAGACAGCGGTACTGTAACTAATTGAACCAATAACGATCGAGTTCCCGTCACAATGCTTAAAGCATCTACAGAGAGAGAGCTTTGATCCTTTCGGTTTTCCAGCGAAGAAACATTCGCGAATCATGTTCGGGTATTCAACTTCAACTTGTGTGTATTTTCTTTTTTTCAAACTACGAACTTTTATAAACAACCAAACACCGAGCAACACGACAAAAACACCTGAACACTGCCTCCACAAGCCGGAGAGCAACCCAAAACAAAGAAAGAGATTACATGAAAACAAAATTACACCAATTCAACCAATCTAACAAACTATATTTTGATTTATTAAATCCGAGGTACTTCATATCTCCTATAATATTATACTATATATAAAGAGAAACCTATAGCTACAGTATTTTTGTTGTTGGTCCAATCAGTTTTTTTTTAATATTTCGAAATCTGTTTAACTATTTATTCATTTGGAAGTAGAGAAGGTAACAAAAAAGGAAAATGTTGTGGTGGTGTTGTTGTAATGTTGTAACATGCATGTCTCGAGTTTGAACCTTAGTTAAGTTAGTTTTTTTTAAATAAATTTCATACAAAATCAACTAACAAAAACGTAAGGTGGTGTGATGTTTCGTTTTTTTAATTTGTTTTAAACACGTTATTTTGAGAAATTAATTTTTGAGTTTAGTTTTGATACCAATCGAATTCACGATAACTTACGGAAATGACGCCCTGCTATTATTAATGAAAAGGTATATAAGAGCACATATTCCAAAGAAAAAAGGTTGTCTCACCAGCCAACCCAGGGGTTTGCTTTCCGGCCACTAGAATATAATACTGGACACTCATATTTACAGGCGGACGAACGGAATTGATTCCGGTGAGCAACCGGACGACACTCTTCGATCACTATCGCCGTTGACGGTGTCTAAGGTAAGTTTACATAATACAATTCACACTCTATTGTTGCACATGTACGCAATTAATTGGTAGAAATTAACTTTCCTTTAGTGCTAGGGTTTTAATTAATTGATTTATCTGCAATTAAGTGATTGTTAGTGTAATTGGATTGACTTGTTGACCAATGTGATTAGTCAAACAAGTCAGGAGGTGCGGGGTGCACGCTTGTTTGAGTTTATTAGGATCTTCGGTTGGGACGAGGGGCGTGCACGGGTCGGTTTGGTTATTATCCTAAACCGAAACTGGAGTCATCAGTTAATATATTTTATTAATCAAACAGTTATCGGTTAATCGATTCGGTTCAGTTAATAACCAAAACCAGATTTCGGCTACAATTTTTGCTTAAAAGTACATGAAACGGAGGCATAAAATTATAAATACATGAAGTGGAGGTATAAAAGCTAGAATGGTATGAAATTATGAACGGTTCGGTTCAGTTAATCTTGGAAATAAATTTGATTCTCCGAGGGTACAAAAAATAACTGATAACTAATTTCGGTTAATTTGGTTTTCGATTAATTTGGTTTTTGTTTATATCGACTTTTGGTTAATTTCAGTTCAATTTCGCAGTTTTCGGTTGATAATTCGGTTATTGCTCACCGCTGGCAGCTAGCGCCCCTAGAAGCAGGTTCCAAGGGGCGGCAGCATTGCTTCTTTATTAAAAATTCATTAGATTTTAATTTTAATTTACATTTGAAAGTGTTTCATTACTCTCAGATTATCCAGGCATTGTAACCTACAAATCCCCAACACTGATAGCTTTGCAATTGAGAAATTTTGATTGGAAGCCGAACCTGCGTAAGTTTAAATGTATGCAGAACAATTCCTGATGTGTATTTTAATATGATGATTCACAGTTGATTATTTTGATTATTAAGTACTTTCACACCTTCCCTAATTCGAAACTCAGCATGGATCGTGTTGGTATCAGTTCCAATCATCGTATGCCTGATGTAAAGGGGGAACAACACAAAAACCAGTACAATAAGGAATCAATGTCGGGTTGTGAGCTCTGGACAGATGGACTCTTATGTGCTTTTGAATATGTTAAAGGTCAAAGAAGACCAATCAGGTCAAAGTCAAAGTCAAAACACAAAACCGCACTCAACTCATCAAGCAAACATTCATAACATGAAGAAACAGGATGATGGCTATTCATCAGAACCAACTAATCTTACAGAAAACACGAGTAATAATATGATAAGCAAAGTGGATGAGAGTCATTGGATCCCGATTGGTTGGTCCAGAATATCTGAGCTTATTGAATCAGTGCAAATTCATGCTGACTGGACCTCAAACCAGTTTGATTTCATGGACGATGAGGATGACCTTACAGTTGCTGAACTAGCCGCCCCGTACTGGGAGCGTCCAGCTGGACCTGTATGGTGGTGCCACGTGGCTGCAGCCCATTCACATGTTAGTTCATGGCTTAATAACGCTTCATGGTTACATCCTGCTATTAGTATTGCTTTGAGAGACGAAAGCCGGCTCATAAGTGAGAGAATGAAACACCTTTTATACGAGGTATGTATTTTATTTACTGTTTTTATACTTTTGTTATGATTGTGAAATGTTTGACTTTAGTCAAATCTTGGTTAGGTCCCGGTCAGAGTTGCGGGCGGCCTGCTATTTGAACTTCTGGGTCAATCGTTTGGTGACCCGTATAAAACTGAGGATGATGTGCCCGTTGTTCTTCGTTCTTGGCAATCACAAAACTTCTTAATAACCGCATTGCACCAGAAAGCGGTTACATCAAGTTTAAATGTATTGGGTATCATAGAAGTTCAGGTTTCTTAACATTTTTGTCATTGATTTTTAATTTTAATCTTTTAATTATTTTCAACTTACCGGATTATCTTATTTAGGAACTTCTTTTTGCTGGTGGTAATAATATTCCCCGGACAATACATGAAGTTATAGCCCTCTTGGCTAGCCGACTTGCTCGGTGGGATGACAGGTCAGCTGATATATTCGTTTTTAAATTCTTTTCTGTTTGTATTTGTTTAAGGAATATTCAATATGTATATAATATATACACAGATTATTTCGGAAGTCTATATTTGGTGAAGCTGATGAAATTGAACTGAAGTTTATTAACAGGTACTTCAGGTATAATATAGTCTTAAATTTATTATTATTCCACCTAATATAAACGCATATTTTTTTGTATGTTTGAATAGGAGAAACAATGAAGATTTGAATCTTTTCATTATAATACTCAACCAAGAAATCAAAAGATTATCGCAACAGGTTGGAATGATTTGAACCTTTGACTTACAGAAAGTCAACCATGACTGTTAATTCGTGAAAGTTTATTTTGGAAGGTTATTCGAGTCAAATGGTCTTTGCATGCAAGGGAAGAAATAGTATTTGAATTTCTCCAACACTTGAGAGGAAACACAACAAAAACGTTGCTTGAAGGGATACGAAAAAGTACACGAGAAATGCTTGAGGAACAAGAAGCGGTTCGTGGTCGGTTATTTACGATTCAAGATGTCATGCAAAGCACTAAACGAGCATGGTTGCAGGTTCGTCTATCGTAACATATTATGGTTTAACAGTTAATAATTCTTTATAATCTTGAAAACTATATAGAAACGAAAATGAAAGTTTTTTTAACGATTTTCAGGATAGAAGCACGCGAGTAACACACAATCTAGCGGTGTTTGGTGGGTGTGGTCATATTCTGTCAATCATAACAGGATTATTTGGGATTAATGTTGATGGGATCCCGGGTGCTGCAAATACACCATACGCATTTGGTCTATTTGCAGGCGTTCTATTCTTGATAGGAATAATATTAATTGCAGTCGGTTTATTATACTTTGGACTAAAGAAACCAATCACTGAAGAACAGGTTGAAGTGAGGAAACTCGAGTTGCAAGAATTGGTCAACATGTTCCAGCATGAAGCCGAGACTCATGCTCAGGTTCGGAAACATGTTTCAGGAAACAACAGAATCCTAAATGATGCAGACTACGTTGTTATTGATTAAAAGACGTTCGCTTGAGAATCCGAAACTTAGCTGCATAGTTATTAGATAGTTACATAGTTTTATACAATTTATTAAAAATACTAGTGAAAAATGTATAGCCTGATTAATACTTGTTATAAAAGGTTGTATACTTATATATGTTCATTGTGAATAGTGAATAGATTCATACTTTGATGGTTTTTGGACTAGATTCGGAATATAATAATGACGAACCGGTTCTTGACATTATTAATGACGTGTGTGAATATATATATAAAAATGTAAATAAAAGTTTCACACAAATCGGGTTTTAAAACTGGTTTTCACCAACCAAACCACACACGAAAGGCAAGTGTACCTATTGTTTGTAGCAAAGTATCGGTAAGAACCGAGTGTCAATCCATGGACACGGCGAACTTTTGATAATAATTCTTTGTAATTAATTTAACCAAACAAGCAATCAAATTGATTTTTCAAATTACTAATCTAACATATAACAATAACAAAGCAAATAAAATACAACTAACAATCAATCCAAACAAGGCTACTTAGACTATGCATCCACTTAAACTTAGTGACAAAATGACAATGATAATGGCAAACATCATGTATTAAGCATCAATATCAAATTCCAATCAAGGCAACCTAATACTAACAACAAAACATCATGATGGGTGTTTTTCAAGATAATAACCATAGATTAGTAAGTCTGTCAAAACTACCTAATCTCATAATTATAGGAAAACTAGCATGAAAACAACAAACTAACCACCTAAAATCATGTAAAATAGATAAACTCAAGAACATTAATTAAACACATGAATCTTTTAAATTAGTTAAATATAAACTAAGGATTATGGCCTTAATCTCTAGCAAACATCAACCAACTCAAAGAATCATGTTATCACCATACAATTTTCCAATATCAAGTGATAGGTTTCATGCTTGTTAAAATTCATAACCAAATTAATTTCCACTAGTCATTCCTAACTTAGTGATGTGAACAAAGTATGCATATACAAGCTAAGTTCATAAACAAATACTTAACACATAGTTTTCCAACATATTATGGTCAAGCATCTATCAAAATAACAAGACTAGGAATTAAAACAAGCATTTAACCATTAAACTCTATTCAAGAACATATCATAAACTTGAAGAACACCAACTTGCCAAAATCATGCATAAATAAATATCACATAAGTAAAAGCTTCAACATAATCTAAGTAACAAAAGTATTAGCCAATAAGGCTTGATACAACAAACAAAATCAAAGTAGTCTTACAAAGCATTGTTAAGAACAAGAAATTGCAAACTAAGATGAATGATGATTGCTACTTGCAAGGATGATCACACAAGATGGAAGCCTTGAATTCTCTCTAGCAAACACACAATAATTTTCCAGCAAGTTTAGAGAATTCCCCTAAGGCTCCACACTTGAAATGAGGACAATGGAAGTGTATTTATGCATTCTGGACGTCTGGCACGAGCAGGTGCACGGGCACGCACGACCGTGCACTAATGTGGAAAGTCAACCCATTGCTTTAGTCTGACCAAAAAGTTAGATTTCTCTGTTCGGGCACGGGCTGGCACGGGCATGCACGGCCGTGCACAGGCTTGCATGGGCTGGTTATTTTGAACTTTCTAAGCTGTAGAACATGCGCTGGCTTGCACTGGCACATTTCCAGGTTGGCATGGGCCCATGCACGGGCTAGCATGGGCGTGTAGGTCTGCAGATTGCTTGTTTTTGTCCCCGAAACGCCATCTTTTCATGTTTTCTTTGTCGAGCGAGCGCCCGGACCTGCAAATTCACAAATAACTCAAATAAGTACCTAAAACAATGAATTTGCATGGAGTTCGGGATAAATATGAAGGTAATTTGATGCAATAAGATGTACACTTTGTGTTACATCAATTAACATACCATGGATCAAGACAAACCTCCTAATAAAGCATGACATGCGACAACCATTAATAGTGACACGTTCTAAATAAACGATTACTAGAGCGGTGAACTCTTACGCCTATAGACGCTCATATGAAGAAGAAGAAGAAGAAGAAGAAGAAGAAGAAAAAGCACCATTAGACTCGCTCTTTATTGTCTTTTATAATACCCTTTACACGTATACCGTGTATAAAGACTTTCTCACTAGAGTGATAATGAGTACTAACCCGCAAACACAAACAAACCCACAAACACATATAGAGTGAAAAAAACCCGGTATCATAAACGGATTCATTGTTGCAACAAGGGTCATTTCTCATCACTATTTTAGTCGTTGTAATACTGAACAGTAATCATATCTCGTTATAAATATAAATGGCTTAAAGGTTCCATACCTATGATTTTTTACATAGGAAATCTGATGATAAAAATATTATAGGGTGGCGAATATTGCGGTCCTTAATATTTCCACCGTACAATGGATTGAGTCAACCTCCTAACAAAGTATGCCACCTCATAATTCATTTATCAACAGTAAATAAAATTAACGTGAAACAATATTAAAAACAGTGGTCAGTTTCAGTTCCTACTATCTTTTATACTACCCTCCATACACACTCACTACATAAATAATAGCTCGTCTTACTCTAGAACCAATGTTCGATGAATACCATCATGCATGACAAGACTAACGTCGTGCTTCTTTGTCTCATGTCGATGTTCAGACCTTCAATCACATATGAACCGAAAAAAATGACACCACATGCAAATTCATTGTTGCATAAGTGTTGCATAAAACGGGTATCCTAGGAAATTTAGATCAAAACTATTTGTGGTTCTAAAATATTTTGACTGGATAAAACTCAGACTGAGAGCAAGAAACGAGTATGGATTAGAGAGAGTTTTGTGAATCAGGAAGTTTCATCGTATGATCAAGCGTTGGTTTTTAGGGTTATGGTGAGATAACTGTTTTACAGTTATCATGTTTTGAAATTTAAAATTACAAAACATGCTCCTATTTTGACATTAAAATTACCTACGAAGTTTAATAAAATTAAATTTCTAACGCAGCTCGACCAAGCCAGAGGCTCTGCCCCTTGAATGTTGCTACCAGGGAAGCTGCCCCCGGACCCCTGCCAAGGGGGCAACCCCCATTGCTTAGGAGCTTACCCTAATTACCAATAGGATTATAAATTATAATAAGATCGAATAAGTGTGCAACACACCCCCGACTTATATAGGTTAATATTACGATTAACTTGATCAACAAGTTAATCCCCAATTATACTAAAATCAGTAATGTCATCCCTAATTTCCGTTTCAATAAACATTAACGCCCTCTAATTTACTAAAACACTTAATGTGCATAATAGTTTAGATTCCAAGATTTCATACCTAGATTATTTTAGATACGAAATCTAGAAGATAAATTATAATGATGGCGAGCATTATATTGCTTGACATTATTACCATACCATATACAACATCAACATCCTGACCAACCCCCAGCAATAAATACATTTAAAAGAATGGAACTCTCAACCCTATATCTATACAAGCAGAAAACTTGTTAAACTCATCTTTTACTGTCTTATATGTCATTAATTAATATTTATCGGAAAACGACAAATCAGTAACAACTGTATTTACAAAACGCACACGAACTGAGAGATTGAAGAACAAACACTTGAATTCCTTGTTTTGTAAATGCAGTTGACATTATCACCGTTCCATGTACAGAGTCAACATCCTAACAAAGCAAGACATATAATACATCCGTCAAATAATAAACACATTTAACACGAAAACAATGGTCAACTCTCAACCCTATTGTACCGTCTCCAGTAGAAAACTTGTTAAACCCACTTATTACTGTCTTAGATGTCATTAATTAACATTTATCGAAAAACGACAAATCAGTAACAACCGTATCTACAAAATGCGTACGAACCGAATAACTGCACAGATAATCATAAAAATCCAGGGGAGCGATTTGTAAATATTGAATACGTCATACACCGAGCATCATATATATATGCTTCCAATTCACACATTCGTAACAAACAAATCCTAGGGTTTCTTTTGGTACGTCTTGCCGTTGATCTAAACAGGTTCGATTGCTTCAATTCGTTGATATAATTTGAATAATCATCAATGTATCATTGCAATTACGCTTGTTATTGTTTCAATTGTAACAATTGATCACTCGAATCGTATTGATTCGAACCGTGTATTGATAATTGAGTTCTAATTGTTAGGGTTTTGTCAATCGGTTATGTTTACGATTCGTTAGTTGATCGATGAATGTAATTGAATCTGGTGTCACAATATCTTCCGTTGACTTTTGGTCTACAGTCAATATTAATTTGGATTAATCTGATTGGAATTTATATGTATATATACATATATATATATACATATATACATATAGTTTCAAGATCAAATACAAATCATTCTTAACATGAATATAGTGAGAACCAATTTGTTGATATTATTAGGTTTGTTTTTATAAATGTTTGCTGTTATTTTTCGTTCGTATTTGCTGATTTCCGATTATGAGACGCTATAAGTATTTGTTGATTTACATTGTGTTGTTATTATTAGGTTTTCTTCTTATGCTGTTATAAGTATTTGCTGTTATTATTTTTGTGCTGATTTTGATTCTTGTGTTGTTATTATTAAGTTTTTCTCTTTGTTATTATAAAACACTGCTTGGGTAGATTGGTATTGTAGTTGATATTGTTGCCCACGTTCTCATTTTTGGTAGATTGGTGTGTTTGTGTGTGTGTGTGTAGTGTTGTAGAAATCTCTAGGCCCTAGTGGAGCAGTAGGGTAGGGACCAGCGATTAATCATGATTAATAGGGATTAATCAGGATTAATTGGATTGGAATTTATATGTAATTTTACAAATGTACTATATTTTATATGTAAAATTTTCAATTTTGACCAATTATAACTAAATAGCGATTAATCGGAAACTGGTCGGTGGGGTGCCGACTAGTGATTAATCGGGAATTAATTGGCACATAGTCGGGATTTTTACAGCCATTTGTGTGTGTGTGTGTGTAATTTTGAAAAATTATGTAAAAATGTTCTCATAAATACTTCAAACATAAACAATTAAGCGTAAACTTAACAAATCAATGAGAAAACCAGGTTCGATTGCTTTTCAAAAATAAAAATAAGTTAATAAAAGATCCTATACGGATTAATCCCTGATTTTATTGATTTGACCGACTACTGATAATGGGTTTAATTAGGACAAGTCACATCGGTATAGGGCCGATTACTGATTATTTCCCGCCAAGATCTGATTTTTACAATACTGTCTACAGTTGAAATTGGATTAATTGAGTGATTTTTCATTTATGAAGATGATGAATTTAAGCTTCTGTTACCTGATTCTGTGTATTTTGGTGTTTTGCGTACAGGAATTGATTCGTGAAATATGGGTGAGAGTGGAAGACGCCAGTTTAATAAGAGGGATAGAGAGAGGGACAGGGATAGAGAGAGGGATGGTGGAAACGCTGATAACAAGAATCAGAGAAGAAGGGGAAACGGAAGAGATGATAGAAGTAACAATAGTGAGAAAAATAATAATAAGCATGATAAGAATAGGGACAATGGTGAGTTGGTTGTTTACAGGATAATATGCCCGGATCGGGTTATCGGGAGTGTGATTGGGAAGAGTGGAAAAGTCATAAATTCAATTCGACAAGAAACACGGGCGAGAGTTAAAGTAGTGGATCCGTTTCCAGGCTCTATGCACAGGATAATAACAATCTATTGTTATGTTCGTGAAAAAGCAGATATCGAGCCTGATGATGAAGTTGGTGATATGGAGCCTATATGCGCTGCACAGGATGCACTTTTAAGGGTGCATACTGCGATTACAAATGCGGTGGAGACTGGTGGTGATTCTGATAATAAGTATAAAGATAAGGTTAAGGAGGAGTGTCAAATTCTTGCACCCGCTAGTCAGTCTGCCAATCTTATTGGGAAAGCTGGCGCTACTATAAAGAGGTTAAGAAGTAAGACAAGAACTAACATTAAGATTAATCCAAAAGATATTAGTGATCCTAATCATTCGTGTGCCATGGAGTTTGACAACTTTGTTCAGGTTAACCTTCATTGACTCATAATTATGCCTTTTTGGTTATTTGTTTGTTTGTTTATTGCTGACGCTTTCTTGAATTTAGATAACCGGTGATCCAGCGGCGGTGAAAAAAGCACTTTTTGCAGTCTCAACTATTATGTACAAGTTTCCCCCTAAGGAAGTTGTTCCTCTTGAAACATCTGTTACTGAAGCTCCACCGAGCATCATTATACCTTCTGATGTACCAATTTTTCCTGCGCCTGCTGGGCTATATCCAAATGTGGAACCGTATGTTCCCTCGAGACCTGTTTCTTCTGTTTTTGGTGCTTCACATCTGCAAGATTTCCCAGGTTATCTAGATTCAGGGAGCCAATGGCCAATTTACTCTTCTGCCCTTCCTGTGGTTTCTGGATTTTCTGGTGCATCTTTATCAGGGGAGTTAGTTATAAGGATTCTATGCCCCTTTGCCAAAATTGGGCGTGTTATCGGAAGGGGTGGAGCCACTATTAGAAGTGTTAGAGAAGCCAGTGGTGCTCGTGTTGATGTTGATGACACTAAACGCGATGAATGTATTATAACAATCCAAGCAACAGAAGTATGTTTTTTTTCTTTTGTTTTGTTTTGTTTTAATTAAGATCTTTTCTTTTTTTGGTATCTTATCATATTGTGATGTTTTTTGCAGTCATTGGATGATGTAAAATCAATGGCGGTTGAAGCAGTTCTTCTACTTCAAGGAAAGATAAATGAAGAAGAGGAGGAAGATGTTTCCATGAGGCTTCTTGTGCCTTCTAAAGTTATCGGTTGCATCATAGGTAAAAGTGGTTCAATCATAAATGAAATCCGAAAAAGAACTAGAGCAGATGTTCGCATATCCAAAGGTGAAAAACCAAAATGTGCAGATGCTAATGATGAACTTGTTGAGGTCACTTTTTACCTTAAAATCTTTAATCAGATGATCTTTTTAGTTCTTTTATAACTATAATTCTAACATGTAGGTGATTGGAGAAGTTGGCAGTGTGAGAGATGCACTTGTTCAGATAGTTCTGCGCCTTCGTGATGATATTCTAAAAGATAGGGATAGTGGTCCTAAACATAACCCATCTTCAGGGAGTGATTCTCTGTATGCAGGTGGAAGTGGTATTCATGTACCTTCGGTTTTACCTAGTGTTTCATCACTTGCTCCTTTAGGTTATGAGCACCGAGCTGAAACCGGGAGTGGTTTAGGCTTACTTTCTTCAAGCTCCATATATGCGGTATGCCCGTTATCGAATCACCATTAATTATGCAATAAATTTGTGGAGTTTGTGTTGTATGCTAAGTGGATATGTTTCTGGTTACAGATGAGTGACACTGGGTATGGATCTTTGTCTTCTTATTCTTCAAAGCCACTCTATGGAGGGTAAGTAGTTATTTTCTCAAAATATTAACCGTACCGTCTTTGGTATTATTGACCATTTTGCCCTTTGCTAACTTGATCTTTGATGTTAACCAGATTGCCTCCTTCTGCATCTGAGATGGTGATCCCTGGTCATGCGGTCGGTAAGGTTATGGGTAAAGGTGGAGCTAATGTAGACAATATCCGTAAGGTGATTTTCATATCTTCTTTTGTTTTATAATTTATTAAATTAAAGAAATTAATTGCCATAAAAGATTCTCACTAATTGTTTCTTGTCTTCTAGATATCGGGGGCTTCTGTGGAGATATCTGATAGCAAATCATCCAGGGGTGATCGTGTGGCTGTGATTTCTGGGACATCTGAACAAAAGCGTGCAGCTGAAAACCTGATTCAAGCTTTCATATTGGCCACTTGATTATAACTTGAAGGTGAATTATGGTTTAAGTTTGTGGAAATGCTCTTACAAATAGTCTCGTTTAGGGTTTTCTTACGTGACATGGATCTCAATCTCTTGGGTTCTTTCTGCTGGTGTTTTCATTTCTTAAGATCTTTGAAAGGTTCATCAATGGTGCTTGCAAGAATCTGCAAAGATTCCGTTCAGCAGCACTTGTAATCAGGATCTTTTCTTTCCCTTCATACTCTTTTTAATTAACTCCTGTTCATTGGTAGTGCAGATTCTATCTTTTGAAATAATATTATGCTCGTGCGGTTACTATTCTGTCATAACTTTAATCATGATAGTTGATGTTTTCTGAGTGTTTGCTCGTGTTCTTGGTTCTTGAATCGTCTGTGTAATCCTTTCTTCGGCTGATACATTCAGAAATGGTAAGCTTTATGATCTGCTTCGTACCTTCTTGATTTGGTATTTTGGTATACATGACGAAGCACAACATTATGCTGCTAAGAATAAGGGGATATATAGCTCTCCGTGAGACTTACATTTAGCTTTTACCTTCAAAGTTTTTTTACTCTTTATAAATTGAAGTCATTTCTAAACTACACTGAAATCTTTCACCAAGTTTCTTCAACGTTTTATCAAATTTAACTAATCCTGAATTTTGGTAGTTCCACACCGTCTGCTAAATGTAGTTTTTACCTTTGAAGTTTACTCTTTATAAATCAAATTCATTTCTAAACTACAATGAAATCTTTCACCAAATTTCTCAAATGCTGTCAGATTTAACCAGTCTCGAATTTAGGTAATTTCAGACTATCTGCTAATAATCTATGACTTATGAATAAATTCTCAAATTTCACACTATCTGTTGCGGCTATGACTTGTGAATCAATTCTCATCTTTCTTATGCTATCCAGTCTTATAGTGAACCAAGATTTCACCATTAGACCAAAAAATGTGTGTCAAAAACCAAAATGGCAAGTTGCAAGAGGAACACTATTTCATGAATGAGAAGTACGATATTCTAGATCAAAAGTGAGCCTGCTGGCATTTTCACAATGCATCCAAAATACTTTGTCGGTTTTATTCTACTCAGGACTCGAATGTTCAAGGGCTATCTAAATCATATTTTTTGCAACTTCCTCATTTGTAGAGTTGTATGATACATATTGTTAGATATTGATATAGCTCATATGTGATGGCGTCGCATGCCAAAACATAAAAGTTGATAGCAACGATTATTATGTGAAGACACATATTTGATATTTTAATCTTAATTGCGCCTTCATATAATAATCTTTGCTATTAAACTTTTATGTGTTTGTGTGTGTCGCATCGTCACATCTGTGCTCTAGCGCATCTCAAAAAAATATGTATCCTGCAAGTGAGGCGTTGTAGAAAGTATCATATAGAGGACTTGGAACGGTAAGTATTTTTGAGCATTGAGAACATGTTAGTAGCTTCACTTTTGCTCTAGGAATTCGTATTTCTTTTGGTAATTTCTGCAACGAGTCTCTCATTTATGAATAGTTTCTCTTGCAATTTACCAAATTGTTTTCCTGCACACATTTTTCTCGTCTTTGTGGTGAAATCTTGTTTTGTTAACCTGGTTTTTATTAGAAATATGATAGTGGGTGGTGCTATTTCAGAGGGACTATTCTCCAAATTACAATACGAATATATAATTTTGAAACTTGACAATGGACAAATGATGTAGCTCTATTTGTACCATAAGGTCACAAGGAATTTCCTCCACTAAACTCGCCTCTTGAATTGAGTCCCCTGATTCAGCCTCTTGACTTGGACTTCCTTATTTCAGCCCATGACTTTGACTCCTTTTTGGATACTTATCAGAGGAGCTTAGAGGCGTTAAGGTCTTGAAAGTCAAGGCATGAAGCTAGAACCTCACTCGTAAACGACGTGCTACTCTGTGTACAAGCAAAACCTGCATCTTTCAAATCTCTTTTACATACCAAGTTGTCTTCAATTAAGTAAAACCATTTTTATTACTTTCCATTCTTTTTAGTCATTTTTACATATCAACCTCCAACATAGTCCGATCCCTAATTTTTGTCAGTTTTGAACCACACATGCATGAAGTTAGAGGTGTACACAAAAACCGGTTAAACAAGAATCGGAATAGCAACCTGAACCGTAGGGTTGAAACCAGGCTGGGAATCCCTCCTTCAAAGCAGTCATAACCGGAGCAAACCGATTAAAACCGGAACCAGTTTGAAACTGAACTGCTCCTTTTTCATTTGAAAAATCATTTGAAACCAGAACCGGCTTGAGCAAAAACCACTTTTGTGGAGCCAAACAGTTCTGAACTGGAATTGCTTTTGTACTCCTTTACATGAAGTGCAGCTTTAGGGCCCTGAGGCTTTTTTTTGAGCGCTTTATTTTGAAAAAAAAAACAAAGGAAAAACTAAGGTGGTTAACATGCCTAATTACAGTTAACCACAACTGTGGTAGCCAACTGCCAACCCTGGTTAGATTTAGTGGTTTTATATTCTTTCAGAGAGTTTTCTTGGATTCATATATAGCATGGATAGGCTATACGAAAGCCCCAGAAACTATTCACACAATAGTCATATTATAAGGGTATACGGCTTGTATGATACAAGTATGGGAAGGTTTTTATACAAGCCCGTAGGCCGTATCATATCTATTTATAACAACTTACATATCCTCTCATTCTACTCTTAAATCTACGCCTTTCCAACACATCTTGGTACCGATGGGCCACACACCTTTGGTCTGTATGATATGTGGTGGTGGTGGTGGTGGTGTATGCATAGTCAGCACTCTTTTAGTATGGGTCGGTACTCTGTTTCTAGTTCTGCAAACATCGATTTCGAATCAGGTGCCACGTCAGCAAGTAACAACACCAGGGCCCTGGATTTACATATGGTTGTTTGTTCTGTTGAACTAGAACTACATGACCTAGTAGTAGTAGTAGTAGTTGGAATCAGATTCTATTCAATTTTTTTTTCTGTGTTTGTTTACGCATGTCATGTATTATTTAGCTACTTGTAGCTTATATACTGAAAGCCTACACGGGCATAACACTAAATTCGTAATTTAACTATGTTAGTCTATTTTAATACATTTAAAAGGGCATTAATTGTTAAAATTGAGCATTACTACTGGAGTGCTTCTCAATCTTGTATTCTTGTTAACATTAGATGCCATGTCAAGGGGTTTTTATTGGTATTTACAAGCTATTGTTGTGAACTTTAATAACCCAAGGCCTGTAATTATATTAGTTAAACAAATAAATTTCAAACCTGAAATTATATTATCATCCAATCATCCATGTTGTTCATATGCTAGTGAATAAAGTATATTCATATAAAGTAATTAGAGGACAGAAAATTGAACATTGTGATGCATTTCGTACCTTATTGGCTTATTCCACCGTGACGGTCAAAAGTATTCTTCTACTTTTACATTATCACCATAGCTTACATCTTATATAATTATATTATTTGTTATAATGAACTTTTTTAAAAGTTGAGATTATTAAAAAAGAGAGAATAAATTAACTAACATCCGAAAGTAGTTTATTTATGAGTTATGGGTTTTTTATATTTTAAAAATAATAATTTCGTTTATTGACTTAAAGTTATAACAAAGGTGATTTATTGGGCTAGATAAAGGACTGAATGACAATCTAATTTGGCTTGGGCTCGGCTTGGCTCGTTTACGAAAATAGTCATCTCGGCTTGACTCAATGACTCGTTTCAAGCTTCTTTTTTATTTGAAACACTATTTATATCTTTTGTTAACATATATAATAAACGTAGGCCGTGAAGCATTCAGTTTTGTATAATTTGTCAGTCAAAATATAAATACCTTTGTATATATGACTAAAAGAATAAATATTAAAGACTATCAATTAAGTAAATTGGAATTCAATAATTTAAATACCCATTGGTCGACAATGTCAATCTAAGCATAATCATCATAGATCCCCACTTGATTTTCATATGTTGTCGCTCATGATCATTGATATCAGCAAAATCAAGTGCATATTTGTAATGAATGTAAGCTCGACTTTCCCTTGGCAATGGAATAAAAGTTCAGTGTCGTAACTGAATTATCAGCATAAATTACTATCGAAGAATGAGTTATATTTTGAGCTGTTTTCCAACCAACTTGACTACTTATAATGTGAAATTATGCATCAAGTCATATAACAAATGGACAAATGGGTATGTGATGGCAATCTATCAAAGTATCAAAAATCAATGCCATATCTTTGCAAGCTTGGCCCAAGAAAGCTAGTCCAAAACAAGGGAAAACAAGGGACTTCAATTCTTTACTTTATTAATGGGATTCAAGTTAATTTTCTATATTTTAACTACAGACAATTTTATAGAATACCAACCAAGTTTTATTTTGCTACAGTATTTCAGTCAATATATTTCATGCTTGATTAACAAATTTTGAATTTAATGTAAAAAAAATACTTTTTTGGACCGAGAAAAATAAAAATTACCATTGCTCTAAATGTCATGTTTTAAATTAAAACTTTTTGATTAAAATAAGCAAGTTCACTATTTCTGTAATCCAATCACCAGAAATAAGCAATTATGAAAGATTGGAATACTAAAACAAAGTTGACTTAGATTGTCCGCAACGCTACAATCCATTACTTTTCGCATGTCACATCAACTTTTTATTCGTTCTTTCACAAACATATTTTTACCTATAACACTATCATACTCATTATTCCTGCATGCAACCTGCTTCTTAAACCTTAATTTATTGATTCGTGAGACAAAATAAATAAACCAAATGCAACGCATTCTCAATGTTGCATGCCCCACATGCGGATGCCACCTCAACGACGGGCAGGCTATGCACGCTATGTTTGAGGGAGTCTTAAGAGAGGCAAACAAATATTGAGTGACCTTAGTTGAACATGTGCCAAACTTCGTTATTATTATACAAAGTTACCCATTTTATTTATCATCGAAACAGCGCGAACCTTGGAGCGGCAGCCAATAAAGGTGCTGCAATGTGTACTGAAGGTCAAGTTTGGAGTATTGGAAATAGCATTTTACAAAGATAAAGGGTAAGGATATATACTTCAGAGCATTGAGGGAGTTTTGTACACTAAGTTTGCCATTATTATTATATATAATATTTAACAAGTTTAGTGCGGTTAAGTGTCTATTGGGCCATTTGGCGGCACCAAATTGGTTCTTGGCATTATGGGCTTTTTTTTCTATTTCTGTACTGTAACAAACATAACGTAAACCAACCAAATACGCATAGACTCACAACCTCGTCGTCCGCAACCAACAACACTCGAGTTTTATCAGCGCCCGGTTTTACCAACCGACACCACCCTATTGGTCCACCTCAAATTTTATATTTTTTCCGCTTTTTAGATCCGGAACTGTAACAAAAGTAACCGAAAACGACGTTCGAACTTGTGTCGGGTTACCATCTCAATGTCCGGGACCGACAACACTTGGCTTTTATCGCCGCGCGGGTTTACCAACTAAATAAATGTCGAATAATTTATCTTTTTTATATGTTAATTTGACGAATTTAGTTTTTGGTTTTAACATTTAGGCTTTACCAACGGTGCCTATACCATAATGAAAGTAACCGATAATGTCTGAATTCGCGCCGAATTCAAGTAACCGAAACTGATGAAATTGCGTCGATTTACCACCTCAACGCCCGTGCCTGACAACGTTATGGTTTATCACCACCAGGTTTTTATCGTTGCGCCCGGTAAAACACCCGTTTATTGTATCCAAACAAGAAGTATTAAAATAAAAATGGGTAACAATTATGACATTAATTAATTAATGCACAATTATAGTACTTCAATAGATAACATAAAAACATGAATTTTGGCCTAAGCACACAAGCAAACCATTTCACTGCATTGCACTGCACACAATTAAAAGTTTCAAAATACAAAATAAAGGAAGAAAAATATTTGTCTTCCTCTAGAGCCAATGCAACTGCAAATAACTTATCATCCATCACCAACACAATTACAATTTGTCATGAAATCTCATTTCTTCATCTTCATTTCCTGCAAAATAACACAAAATTTCAATAATTTGAAACAAAAATAGATAACTGCATGCTACAATAAGTTCACAATTTTATGTGTCAACAAGTAATGGCAAAATATATAACAAGTTTAGTTGATGAATAAACATGTATACTACCAAATACAATACCTAAAGCATAAAGTACAACATCACAATGCACAGTTAGTCCAATGACATTGACTGCATACTCTAATTTAATTAGCCTGCAAGACTGCAACATCATTTAGTGTCTGTTTCTAACATCATCATCATGATTAAGTGTCATTTATCTATTGAAATGTATTATACAAATGCATGAAAACAACATATCAGCCATAAAAGCAAAAGTGGATACATATAACTGTAGATGCTTTTGGTTATTAATTTACCATAAAAATAAAAATAAAAAAATATTAAGTTTTGAGTTTATGATGGTATGAGAAAAAATTGGCTTATGATACAACCCTAAAGGCTAAAGCAAGCTGGAAAGTGGAAGCTAACCATTGGCAGTTGTCAAGTGTCAAACCATCATTTTTAAAACCCTAGCCACCTTTATACACAAATTTTTAAACCTATCATCACTTTATACCAAAAGATTGTAGATAATTGCATCTTACTCAAGAACCATAACAATCTTTTGTGAAATAACTTGAGATCATATTCTAACTAACATTGCAAAAAAGGTGGATATATAAATGCTTTAAAAAGCAGAGATTGCACAAAAATAATTATGTCATATGTTATCTTGTAAAAAATTAAATGAAGTATATTTTTCTTAATAATAAGTCATGGCAAAATATGTTGTGTTTTAAAAGATTTGGTAATCACACATCCTAGGATTAGCAAAATATGTTGTGTTTTAGGTTTTCTAGATAATCTTTATCAAAGTCATAATTTTCATACTTATAAGGAATCTGATGCGGGAGCATCTATTCAAATCTTATATTTACTTATCTTTTAATATTTGTTCAAATTCCTAGTTTATCTTTTTATTGTTCAATATAAATAGGCTATTATGTATCTTGTTAAGTTAGTTGTTTATAATATTTGATTAAAGACTTTTAAACGTGAAGCTTGTCTACCGAGTATTTCAATTTGGGCTATTTTGATTATGATCAATTGTTCTTGTGCCCTTTGAGTAAAGCCGTGAAATCGGTATCATTTGGTATGAGAGATCCTTTGGTATCAATCATTTGGTATCATTTGAGCAAGCTCTGATCATGAAATACTTACCCAAAACTTCTTAAAATAGTAACCCATATTTTCCATATTAATAAAAAACAAGTTACCTGTTGAAGAATCCTAAACATGGAAAATGGTATATCACTAGATTGATTACGTGATTAGGTCACATGACATCAAACCTATCTGAAAGCAGTCAAGGAGTTTAGCCCATGTTTTTCATTAAATAAATAAGCAAAACTATCTTTTTATAAAAGCACTTGGACCATTCGCTATGGGCGTTCAAAAAAGGGGGGGGGGGGGGGGGGGGGTTGAAGGGGCAGTTTTGGTTCTGAACACCACAGAGGGACGCTATTGTAGGGGCGCTGGGGGGCTCACTTTCTCACACACACACACACACATATTTAATGGGGCGGTAAAGTGGCTTTAAACCACAACGAGACGTTATGAAGAAGGGCTTCGAAGCCTTATTTCTTACGTGACGATGACGTGAAGGGTTTTTAAGTCCCTCCACAGTAACCAGCCTTATAAACAATAGGTCTATCATCTATGTAGTCAAAAGAGCACAAGTATAATATACATTTATTTCACTATTAAACTATTTCCACCAATCAGAAAGCATACATGCTTGCCTAAATTTAAACCTAAGCCAAACTATGTAGGTCCCACCTATATAAAAAAATAAACAAAACCCTAAAGCAAAATGGTGAGGTGCGTGCCCATCCCACTGCTCGAAACCGGCCCGGCCCAGGAACAAAAATAAATTTCGGTTTCAGTGAAACATAAAGCCACTGGCTGATTAAAATAACATTTAAAAATAATACTAAAAGACATAAATTTAAGGAATCTGTCGGAAGTTTAATGAAAGTGGGTTAATGTGGTTTATGTAGAATAAAGTGGAAGGTTAACACCTGTCTATCCTTTTAGACATGCTTGATGCAAAGGAAACCAAATTATAAATCCATAAACCCTAACAAACAAACACCTAGTCTAACCTATCTTATCTTCATATTTTTATATTATTTAACATTATTTAACAATATTCACACTATTTCATGCATGTTTTCAACCTAGAAAGCCAATTTGTTTCTAGTTTCATAGTATTAGTCCTAATTTAAATCTTCAAAACACACAAAAAAAAATGTATTTTATGGATTTAGTGATTTACATATGCTTGAAGCTTTTTTTGGAGAGTGTATGCTGAACTACAAAGTGAGTTTAGGTTTGACTTTACATGTTAGGTTAAAAAGCATGATAGTTATCTATTTGATTTGTTTAAAAGCACGTCTCTGTAAAATGAATTTTAGTAAAATTTTATATTTTAAATGTTATAAAAGAAAAACTAAGTGTGGGTAAAATTAAATATAATAAATATAATATTAAAAGAAGTAAAAAAAATTCATAAAAACTCGTCCAGGCTATTTTTTACCTAAATTAGTCACCCCGACAAGCTTAGGGCGCCAAAATACTCGTCCCTGAATTTTTCTTATCCTAAAATAGTCGTCGCGGTTAATTTTGTAAACTATTCGTTGACACCAAGAATCTAGACGTCACCACTAGTTTAAAATATCTATTTTTGAAATTATTTACAAATGATACATAAAACTTGAAACTTGTTTTTAAAAATATTTATTTTGAGAATTTTCCATCTTCTATCTTTCAAAAGCTTTAATATTTGTGACTTGACAACGTGTTGATATATTATCAACTGCCAAAGTTGTAACTTTATGATTTTTGCTTAAAAGGTTTGTACTAAAAGAATCTTCTTAAATATAACTTTTCTTAAAAAAAATGCTAATCTTAAATTTTCATTGTACTAAAAAAATCAAGTAAAAAAGGTCTTTTCTTATTTGAGCACTTTTAAGAAAATATTATTTATGTGACAAGTTGAGGGGTACAAGTAAAATAGAGAATTACAAAACCCTTTTAAAACCAAGAAGTTAACCTTTGGGTTAAAACAAGAGCCATCATAAAACAATTTCATCATATGGAATATGAATATTAGATGGTAAATCAAGGGACATGTATGGAGATCTGAATAATATTATTCTTGTAAAAAGAAACAAATCACACGTTTAAATAATGTTCTTGATATCATCCCAAAATCTTAGATTAATTTGCCTTGTCACATATCATTTGATCATTTTATGATTTTATCTAACTACTTAATCAACCAAATTAAGAATATGCCAGATTATTATTGCAATTGCCCAAATTATTCTGCAATTGCTGGATATGAAGTAAAAATGTCATTTTAATTAATGCATATGCACAATAAACACACACTCATATATAAATAAGATGTGTATATAGAGATTGATTTACCATTGATGCAAGTCCTACTCTCTCAGTCCTTTGATTTCTGTTTGTGATCATGATCCCCACCATAGCTAATATGGTACCCACCCGGAGCCGCATAATGATCTACGGCCACATTCGTCCCGAGGTAAAACGGAAGATTTGTGGCCGTAGATCCGTCTAGGTGGTGATGATGTGGCAACACTGACGACGATTGTAAATTGGACTGAAGGGTCCCCCTACTATAACCACCACCGGGCCCAACCGCACCACCACCACCGGCTGATGCTGACGTCATTGCAAAATTCAAATTATAACCACCACCACTACCACCACCAGCTGCCTGTGTAAAGCTGTCTTGGAGGAAGGAGTACTGATGGTTTTGGTTGAAGAAATAATCCATCTGAGATCTAGCAGCAGTGGTAGTGGTAGTAATACCGGTGGTAATAGTATTAGTATTAGTATTAGTATTAATATTAATACCACCACCGGTGAGCAGATCCGTGAAAGACGAATGCTCTGGCATAATATTATGAGCCGGATTAGAAACCCTAACCCTAGCCCTCGCTCGTTCTCTCGCCATGTTCCGATTCTCAGATCGAGACAAAGACAGCCCAGAACCAGAGCCTTTACTAGTCTCCGACGTGCTACTGCACGCCGGAGACTTACCGCTCTCATTATTGTCACCACCAACAAGAGGAAACGGAGGATCCAACGACGGGAGCACGTCAATCGAACTGGCGGCCGCCTTCAGCAGCCACTCCACCGCCTTACTAGGCTGGTCATACCCTAACCTGTCTTGCAGGTCATAAAACTGGATAGCTGTACTAACGGACAGCCGTACACGGCGGTCCCTTAGTCCTTTGGATGTTAGGACTTTGCTGTGTCTGTCCTTCCCCCCGGACGCCCGGGACACCCGGACGATCCGTGAGGAAGGCCACCCGATTGTTGTTGCAGCGGTAGCCTTGTTGTTGTTGTTGATATTATTAATATCATTGTGGTGATGGTTATTATTGTTATTGTCAGTGGTTGTGGTGCTGGTGTTGGAACAGACTCTTTGGAATTTGGAAGCTTGGGTTTGGAATTCAATTTCAGCTACCTCCATACCAAGATAATTTCATGCCCTTGCAATTGAATTGAATTTCTTATACAAATATCTTAAGATAATATGGAGAGAGAATGAAATGAAGGTTTTAGAGAGAGAAAGTGGAGATATATATTAAGAGAGAGAGAGAGAGTATTGATGGGTACCTGTCCTTTGTATTGATGACTGGTTTGGCTTTTGTAGTCATGTATAGATACACATGTATAGATACACAGTGTGTGTATGTATATATGCAGAAGAAGCATAAAGAGGGTAAAAAATGTCAGGAAGGAAGGACTGTTTAAAGCTTATTTTTCTGAGAAAACAAAGTTAATTTCCTTACATAAGGAAATAAAATAAGTTGATTGGAATATAAATTATAATTTTGTTAAAAGTGAAATGAATTGATAAGAGATGTAAATGGGTTGTAAACATAGTTGTAAAGTTGTTGGTAAATGGGTTAAACGGACTAATCTGATCATGAGTCGGGCATGTCATGCATTGTATTCTCGCTTTATTTGCGGTGAGGGAATGGTAAGAAAGATGAGATATGAAGAAAAATTTGTTGAAGTGGAAGGTGTGGTGAAGAGGGGTGTTGGGTAGTTTCTCGTTTTGGAGAGGTGCGGGAAAAAAACAAAGAAGAAAGTGGAGAGAGGCTAGAGGGGCAAATCAAGAAGAATGGCAACAAGAGAGGCGAGAACACCATCCTGCAACATTCGGTACCTAACGGAGGAGCAAGGTGTTGGGAACCGCCTTGTCCACTCTTATATATCTGCATTCCTAAAGGGGACTAGGTGTTCATCTTAGAACTCGGTTAAACCCATATCACTTGTGATGGTGTTCTAGCTCCATCATTTGAACACCTACGTTTTCCAAAAAAAAAAAACTTTTCCTAACTTCTCTCATTTTACCCCCCCCCCCCTTTCTTGAACTGGTCCATGAACCCATTAATCCCCATCTTATATACCCTTCGAGCATTTGTGTTACCGGTAATGTGAACCAAAACTAACCCAAACTCTCATCTTGTGAACGCATCGTGTGCCTTTATATGTAAAGTAGAATAACTATGTTTGGGGACTAGGTATTCATCTTGGAACTCATCCCAACCAATGTGAACTCAGTTAAACTCACATCACTTGTGATGGTGTTCTAGCTCCATCATTTGAACACTTACGTTTCCCAAAAAATAAAAACTTTTCCCGACTTCTCTCATTTTACCCCCCCCCCCCCGAACTGGTCCATGAACCCGTAAAATCCCCATTTTATATACCTGAAGAAACACTAAGTGACCCTGGGCAGATTACGGATAATCTGGGGGTTAAGTAATGTTTCCCACGAGGATGAGGTCCAGCAAAGAAGGTTGTTCTTCAGGTGACCTGCAAAACAGACACCGTAAGCTCGTCACTGAGAAGGGGGGGTTCCTCCTTGTGACCACCTCCGGCGTGAGAATCAGACTAGATTGCTCTGAATATAAGTGTATATTAAGAGATTGCTAGAGAAGATAAGATAATGAGATATCAGATGATGTCCTTACCATTCCAAGGTGTTGGAGTATTTATAGCCGAAGGTAGGTTTCCAATAAGGTACAGCCGGCTGAATAGTATCCCTGTTCTACCAACAGTGGGTTACGCACAAGCCATGCTGGTTGGTGGATAAGCTACGGCCGATAGTGACAAGGCCGGCTGCACTGTTTCACCAACTGTAGGCTGCGCACGTCCCATAGTGAGGGTTGGTGAGTAGGCAGCGGCTAATAGTGACAAACAGTACTAGAGGGTGCTCCTCCTCGTACTGTTGTCGGTGAGCTGTCACCCTGTGATTGGCTCATGGGCTGTTTTGGTCAGATCGTCTATTTTGCCCATACCTTGGCAGGTATAGTACAAAAGATCTTCCAGAAGCATACGGACTGGCTCATTTGGGCGGGAGTATTCCCGCCTTGCTCATTCCTTCAGGTGACATTACCGAAGTATCGAGTTAGTGCCTTGTGCGTGTAGCCTTGCTATCAGTGCGGGTAGCCTTCCCTGATGGCTTGTATCCGCAGCTGCGGGAACAAGCGGGGTACTTCACCATTGGGAGGCTTTCCCTGCGGGAACAGCTGGCGTACTGCGCGTAAGGTCTTCTCTGAGCATGGTGGGTCCTGCGGAAGCAGTTGGTCCTTGCGCAGACGTCCCTCTTCAAAGTGAGTCTTGCGGGTCCAACTGGGCTCTGCTGGGACCTACCTCTTCAAGTCCCCCCAGTCCAATGTTCTTCTCATGAATTATTAATAAGTGAGGTGAACTTTTGGACTAGCAAGGGGTTTTGAAAAGGGTTTAGTTTTAAGGTTTTCCGTGGGGATTCTTCCCGAGGTTTTCCTAATGTCACGCAGAAATTCCCGACTTTTCTGCTTGATCTTTGGGTATGAAGCGGGTAGGTCTGTAACCTTCTCGCAAGTCAGGAGCGTTGAGTCCCACTTGTGTGGATTCTCCATGGGGTTTCGGTAGTTTTGAATATAGTGATCAATTATGTTAAAACCACCAATTCCATCTTAGAGTTTCCAACAATATAGTTCTCGACGTTCCCGCTATGCGGGGATTCTATTCCCGTTTCCGCAAGCATGACCCAGAAAATCCTTCTTGTTTGAATTCCCCGCGAAGCGCTAAGTATGTGAAGGGTTTTGCCTTGACACTGTACCCGCACTCGTCTTACGGTTACTTCCAAGGTATTCCTGGCGTCAATTCCCTGCGGGTGCTTAGTATGTGAAGGGTTTTGCCTTGACACTGTACCCGCACTCGTCTTACAGTTACTTGGTTGCCAAGGTAAGGGGTATTTTCCCGCTTTTGAATCTTTTTGAAATTTTGAAATTCGAAGAGTTGGTGAAAGGATAAGAACAGTCCAAACTATTGAAACGTCGTCCGACGGTTTCTTCTGACAGTGTCAGGACGTGCAGGAAGTTATGGCGACGTGACAGTATATGGTCATTCCAGGCGCTTTTTCAGGCGCGTGGGCGCGACTTTTCGGGCGCGTGGCCGCGAAATTACTGGCACGCGTCCTTTCAACAGCTGTTGCCAGCTTGCTTTTTGCCACGTGTCATAGTTTCATTGCACCTGCGATTTCTCTCTCTTCCGCATTAAATTCATCGCATTAATTGCGATTAGTATATAAAGGGGGAGAGGGTCCTTTGTAATCCACACTTTCACTTTTCTCTTCATCTTCAAAACGATTTCCGGCGAATACTCATCTTTTCAGTCGAGCATTCTCTTGAAATCGTTCTCTTTTTCATACCTGCAAGATGTCTTCTGCTCACGATCTTGAGGCTACAGCCCAGGAGGCTGGGGTGTACGCCGAGCACCCGTCATCCACGTCAGACAAGGATGACAAGAGTACTGCTGGCGAGTGCCAGTGTGCTCTGCCTGTCGATCTATATCAGTACATCGTCAGGAAGTTCATGCTCGGGTCTCTCGAGCCTGAGTTTCCTGAACCTCATCAAACGGTGTATGATGCCCCCAGAGGCAAGATCGGGGTATATGCCGCATTATTTGTCTATGGGAATCTTAGGTTCCCTTTGACAAAGTTTGTGTACCGTGTCCTAGAGAGGCACGATATACACCTGACCGAGGTGCACCCGATGGCGATCGCGAAGATTCGCCACTTCGAGTGGGTGTGCCGGATTCTGGGCGTTGAGCCCTTCGTCGACCGCCTGATGACCTTCTACTCTTGGAGGTGCATCCAGGGGTGGTATACTCTGATAACCCGGATCAAGGGTTTGAAGATTTGCGCAACCGAGCGCAGTCTTCGTTCATGGAAGCGGGAGTTCTTTTTTATCTCCGCTCGCGCCATCCCCCTTGCCATGAAGTTCAAGAATGGGCAAGCACTCCCCAGCCTTCACGCCTCCAACTACCAGGAGGCGGAATGGTTCTCAAAGATATCCCGAGTCCAATCTCCGGTTTACCGCTTTGCGGAGTCCGGGATGGTGATGCTCGGGATGAACCGGGTGTGGAAGGATGCGGAGGCGCAAAAGATCCCGATTGTCCTTGAATACGGTTTGAACTCTGTCCCTTACGGTATGCTCTGTCTTCTTTGTTTATATAGGTTTGTCTTCTAACTGTTTTTCTTCTATTTCAGAGGGGAACGACTTGCAGTCGCTCCTGTATCCGCGGGAGGCTGATAGTCCCGCTCGGATGGGTACTCGTGCTCTAGATGAGAACGAGTTGCCCATCTTGAACAGACGGCGGAACGGTTCGTGGAGGTCTACCCGCCAGGCCACGAGATCCTGAGCGCCAGGCGGCCAGGTAAGGCGTTATTCAACCCTCGACCCCTCAATGCTGAAACCTCTGCAGGAATTCCTCTAATCTTGTGTTCTGATGAGGAATCCTCAGATGGTCCTCCGTTGGTGCGGAAGAAGAAGGCTGCCGGCGGGAAGGGGAAGGCGAAGGTAGCCTCCACTGCCGACCCGGCGCCTCGGTCTGATTCAGAGACCGAGAGCGAGGAGGTGGCGGGGAACCCTGGTGGTGATAAGACCACTGCTCCGGAGGCTGCGACGTCTGTCACCTCCGGAGAGCCCCGGATGACGACGGTGAGCGGCGCAAAGAGGCCGGCTCCATCGGGTTCGTCCCCGCCTGTCCGCACTTTTAGGCTCAAGAAAACCCGTAAGTACAAACTTTATTTTTAACTTCATAGCTTTCCATCATTAATACTTATCTTCCTTGTGCAGGCGTGGATGCTACCGCATTCCAGGATGGAGCGGGGAGGAGTACCTCCAGACACATGACGGTAGGCTTGGTCAGCCTACCTGAGGCGACGACTCAGGCGGCTGCGCCTGTTTCAGTTGGTTCAGTTGCTCACCCAGTTGAGCCAACTGTTCCAACTGTGATGACATCACCGCCGGCTGTCAGTGCCATATTTACCGCATCTTTCACTGAGCCGGCGGTTACTTTTTCTGCGGACTCCGCAGCGGCGACCACGGTTGTGAGTTCACCTACGGTGAGTTCACCTCTGTTGGTTTCTACTACCGCGACGGCCTTCACCATGCCTCCTCCGTCATCGGCAACGACGGCCGATCCTTCAGGTATGCATGGGACTTCTCGCCAACCTCTGCCTCCTTCCCATCTACCTGACCTTTTGGACGGATTTCCCTTGGGTTCAGGTGATGGGTTTGGCGGCTATCGGCCTGTTGTTGACCCTACAGGTGCGTAGGGTTCTTTTGGCCTTTTTTTTTTTTATATATATATATCATCTTTTCCTAACTGCTTTTTGTTTTTTGCAGTGTCGGATTCCAATGAAGTGTATGTTCCACGATGGAACATCCGCCGAGGAACAACCCTTCGCACACCTGTGGAGTGGGCTCGTCACGCAGCTCCCAGTGGTGCGTTGGGAGAAGCCATGGCTAGCTACCAGAAGGGTAGGCAAACCAATGAGCTTCGGGTTCTCCTGGCCCGAATGCACCCGCGCGTCGAGCTGCTTTGTCGTGAAAACGACAAGTTAAAAGCAGCTCGTATCCAAGAAGTAGCTCAGGCGCGGGCTGTCCGGGAGGAGAATAGGAGGCTCTCCGCCGCTGCTGCGGAGAAGGAGAAGGCGTTCAAGGCCCTTGAAGTTGAAGTTCAGGCCCGTCTCGAGGCCCGTTCCAAGGCTGCCCAAGCTGTTAACGAACAGCTTCGGCTGGCTAAGGAAACTGCTCGGAACGCAACTGAAAGGGCCACCAAGGCTGAAGCTGTTGCTGAGCCTCTACGCCTCGAGAATGAGGAACTTAAAGCCAAACTAGAGGCGTTCCAACAGGCTCATGATGCCTTGGCGATGGAAGACGCGAAGAAGCTCCAAGAGATCCTGGACCAGAGGGGGGTGCTTGACCAGACTGAGCGGAAGCTAAAGGGCGTTGAAGAGGCTGCGGCTAAAGAAGTGTTGCTTGCCAACCTCAACAAAAGTGAAGTCGAACGCGCCCGTACCCAAGCTCAAGCTGCCCTCCAGGAAGCTCTGGTTACCAAGGAATGGCTTCTTCGAGAAGCGTTGTCTCAGGTAAGCTTAACTTCATAATGTCTTTACGCTTTTCTTTTTAAATAGAAAAGGTTTTGATACTTGTATTTTTTCTTGTAGGTTGTGCATCGAGTCTTCACGGACACATCATACGACGATGCCATGAGCGCAGCCCTCAGCGCTTCTCATGAGGATGGGGAAAAGGCCAGCTTCCTGCTTGGTCTAGGGTTCGTTGAGAAAGGCATCCCGCCTTCCAACTTCCCTTTGTACGATGTGGATACTGAAGCTGTTTATGACCAAGCAGTGAACCAGTATGCCGCCTTCCCGCATCCGGTGGTGGAGAAGGTGAACGAAGTTGCTGCTGCTGATGATGGGCTAGCTATCCTTAAAGCTTTCCTTGAACCGCCACGCTCTACTGATGGTGCGGGTCCAAGTGGAAGTG